>NW_027665554.1:0-115606 GCF_963924005.1 Protomyctophum bolini
GGCCTACCCAGAGGAAAATCTTGTTGCTCACTTATAGCTGATATATTGCTTCCGAGACATAAGGGAGCGTCTCATTTGTGGTTCATACGTGGTTCATTTGATGATCACCAAAGTCTCAATTATGTCGCCTAAAATGCCTTAGGCGACAAAATTGAGATATCGATATAGTCTGCTTTAAAGCTCTATAGTGTCTCGAATAAGTGTCCTTTGGAGCCATGAATAAGATGCATGTAGCCTTGTTTGAGATTACAGTGAGAGATAAATGAGAACTAGTTGAGATCTCATTTTAGTCTTGTTTATTGCTCAGGATGCATAAGGGTAGCTTTAAATGAGATTATAGTGAGAGATAAATGAGAGGTAGTCGAGATCTCTTATTAGCTATTTTATTGTCTCTATAGTGTCTCACATGAGTCTCATAATCGAGCCATTGTTGAGCTGTAAAGGAGAAAGTAAATATGCAAATATTGTGATATAAAAAATTGCTACAATAATTTCCTTCAATAAAACATTTATTTTTTTCAGGGTAGGAAGAACATGTATTTTTTCAGGCCCTTAAAACAAGGCTCCATGGCCTGGGCAATGGGTCAGTGGTCCAGGCACCTTTGCTGGTAATCCAGTCTGGCAAGTGTGCTGTCAGCCTACTGTAAAAAAAAAAAAAGAAAAAAACAAGGCTCCATGCGTCCTTTAGTCCTCCGGTCCTTTTTTGCGATGGTTGCGGCACTTGTTGTGCATGGCCTTATTGATGCGCTCCAAGTTCAAGCCGTCCCATCCATCCAGGTTGGCACACCCTAAAATATAGTCTGCAGACAGAGAATATGAAATTATCTATAAGCACACAGTCAACATGTTTCCCCCACCAGTGAGGTCATTCATCCAAAACAGAGTAATGTTACATGAAGTATTTGAACGGAGCAGAGTGCCATTCCGAAGCACTGCTATTCCGACTACGTGGCTACAGCATGCGGTTAGTATTGAGCGCGTTGGAATGGCTGACTCTGTACAGACTCCGAGCATATCATAGCCACAGACAAGGCCAGCCTCAGTGATACAAATAGGCTTCATCCTGCATCCAGACTCACTAAATTGAGAAAGGATGCAATCATGTCACCCTCCGGGGGTCCTGGGATGCAATACTGCACTCTATCGTTGTTGAAGTAGGACTCATAAATTGACCCTGGGACCCATCTAAAAGAGCACCCCTGGGTCCCATTACATTGAAAAGCTATTTACATCACTGCGTCATGTTGAAGCTTGGCAAATCTTTACTACCAGCTACCACAAGCCAAGGTACAACAGACACAGGCAGGCAAAAAGGGGCTTGCAGATTGAAGGATGAATGGGGTTCTTCGGATGCCAAACAAATACATGTAGTCTTTAGTCTTACTTTACAAACAGCAAAGTGACAAAGAGCAGACAAACGTTTCGGCCTCAGACCATCAATACTGAATGTAGGATGCCCATGTTGGCTAAGCCCCCAGGGGTCCTTGAGGGAGTTCCAGGGGTCCCCAGATAAATGATAGCCGCCTGAACCAATTGGGTCTGTAACTCTGTGTACAAATGGAACCAAATGGACCCTAACCCTGTATGAGGAAAACTTACTCTGAATTGCTGTCACTTTCTTGGGGTCCAACTTCCGTTTCCCCTCTTTGATAACTCCATTTTTGCCAAAGACCACTGCGTCTGCACACTCCTTTACTGTGAAGAGGGCATCGAACAACGAGTGGAACAGTTTAATGGTTTTT
The DNA here is from genome assembly GCF_963924005.1 of Protomyctophum bolini. Classification (NCBI taxonomy): domain Eukaryota; kingdom Metazoa; phylum Chordata; class Actinopteri; order Myctophiformes; family Myctophidae; genus Protomyctophum; species Protomyctophum bolini. The sequence goes on from NW_027665554.1 coordinate 1,743, forward strand.
TTCCCAGCATTCTGGTGCCACGCTGCCAGTTGCACTGAAGAAACAAGGACTCCACAACCTGCGAATAGAGATTCAGCAATTAATACATTTCACAAATAAATTTCACAAACTGAAACAGTTTTGTACTTCAGCTACATTGACCGTTTCAGAGACTACTATGAGACCTTAACTTTACTTCCTAGCTGTTTGGCAACGGTTAATCTTACTGTAGCGTGAAATGTATGGTATAAACGTATACATGGGTGGGATCGCAGTGAAGCATATGTAGTGTTAAATGTGAAACAAATGAATGCATACCAAGACATTTGTGAAACTATGCTTTTTACTCTAGACTAGAATCGTACCATCAACATTCATTGCACACATACCAGGATAGAGCTCTCGCATCCCAACAGCTGAAGTAATGTCCTTGGGTGGGCCTGTCTGGACAATGTCCATCAGTGTCTGCAGGGCTTGCAGGTTTTCTGGGACTAGAATAAGAGGAGGGGGGGGGAAATAAAAAATATAATATATATACACCAACATATTTAAAAGGTTGAGTACTTGACAAATAAGTGTTAAATACGGCTATAGAACATTTGTTCAGTAGAAGGGTGGATGACAGAACTTGCAGGATTAAAGTAGTTTCAAGTGAGACAAATAATTGAGCCGACATGATTTCGATTTGCAACACTATCAAATTGAAGTTACATTAAAAAAAGACCGGCAATGAATCATCTTACCGATACTGGAGATAGCATCAGTCATCCTCTTGTTCAGTGCCTGCAGCTTCTCGAACTCAGGCCGGCAGGAATGGCAAGGCGCACCTTCATTCTCACTTAGATGATGGTCTAGAAAGGAAGCACAACTGCAGTCACAAAAACAGTACGGGGGGAAAAATAGGATGATACCAGCAGTCAAGTTAAATTTGTTTCAATTCATATTGGCAACAGTTGGGTCCCACTCTATATCTATTGCATCCTGCATTTGAACGACATACAGTATATATGCGTGCTGACACTTGGCTGAGGATCCACACCTTCTATGGCAGCTTCTACATGGGCATCAGACCGAGTCTGGCGGGGCAGCGTCTGCAGGAACGACTCATAAGGAGTGGGTTGAGTAGACTGCTGCGGACAGCTCAACTCGGTGTAAGTGGCTCCCCAGTCTTCCTGCAGAGACTACAAAGACATTCCTTATCGTTTAGTCTGTCGAAGATCTTCAACAAGGCTATGGCATCTACAATACATTGTGATTGTAACAATGTCACAATTAAATGAAAATAAATCCAATTAAAGCATTTTAGTGATTTTACCTGGTCATGAACAGCTGTCCAGGCCTGGCTAGAGACTGGTTGGTGGTGGTACTGTAGCCCATGTTGAACAGAAGGCTGCAGATCGAGAGACCAAAAGACATTCCTTATTTTTTTTTGTCTTTCAAAAGAACTTCAACAAGGCTTCACAATGCATTGTGATGCAATGCTTTGTGAGCTTGAAGATATGCACTAAGTCACAAATAAATATTAAATCCAATTAAAGCATTTTACCTGGTCATGAATACCAGTCCAGGATTGCATGCTAGAGAACGGTTGGTGGTACTGTGGCCCATGTTGAACAGATGTAGGCTGCAGATCGACCAAAAGACAATGCTTATTTTTTAGGCACATCTACTAGCCCACAATGCATCGTGATGCACTGCGTTGTGAGCTTGAACATATACCAATCAGGGGTAATCAGTAACGTCACAATGACATTAATAAGAACAGCATTTTTACCTGGGCATGAATACCATCCCATGCCTTGCTAGAGACCGGATGCTGGTGGTACTGTGGCCCAGGTGAAACAGAAAGCAGTAGAGAGATCAAAATATATATTCTTGAGTGGTGCAACCACTCAAAGGAACAGCTTTGTCCCTATGTGACTATATGACTGTCCCAATGTTTAGAGTACCAATAGGGAGTGCTGTTGCACCACTCTTCAGACTGGTCTGATTTATTTTTGTCTGTCAAATGTTCAAAAAGGCGTGTATCTACTATTTCACAATGCATCGTGAGTTTGAAGATCAAGCAGAAGTAATCAGTAATGTACCAAAGTCACATTGAAATAAATATGCAATGCAGTTAAAAAATATTTTACCTGGTCAGGGACAGGTGTGCTAGACTGGCTGTTGACCTGGTGGTGGTGGGGTGGCCCAGTTGGTGTAACAGGACACTGCAGATTGAGAGAAAGACAGTCTTTTTTTTGTCTGTCAAAATAACTTCTAAAAGGAACATCTACTAGCTCACAGTGCGTCGTGAACTTGAAGATAGTCCAATCAGAAGTAATCAGTAGTGTACCAAAGTCACAATGAAAAATAAAAATGTAATGCAATTTTAAAAAGCATTTAACGACTGGCACGGTGGCACAGTCGGTAGTGCTGTCGCCTCACAGCTAGAAGGTCCTTGGTTTGATTCCCGCTGGGGACGCTGTGTTGGCGTGTTCACTCCTCCGCGTCATCAGTACCCATAACCGAGGCGGTTGGCAAAAGGGCCTTTCTGTGTGGAGTTTGCTCTCCCCGTGTCCCCTAGGGTAGGAGGTACCCTCACAAAACACATGCCGTAATCCTGGTCTCTAAAACTGCCTCCCCCTGGTCAGCCTGATGAGGGGAAAGGAGCTGTTGGAATAACATGTTCCTTCCACAGGCTAGGACCAACCAGGGAAACTCCCCCATCAGGTGAAAAGCAGCGGCTTGAACTCCTCATGCATTGAAGGAAGCATGGGTCCAGTCCGTTGCTCTCCCCAGGTTGGCAGCGGGAGTGTAGAGCCCAAGACATTAGATAATTAACACTGGGTGAAAACAAATTGGTTAAAAACTGTGGGATTAAAATAAATTAAAAAAATGCATTTTACCTGGTCATTATTAGGTGTGCTAGCCTGGCTGGAGCCCTGGTGGTGGTGGTGGTGGTGCTGGGGTGGCCCAGCTGGTGTAGTAGGACGCTGCAAATTGAGAGACCACAAAGACATTCCCATTTTTGTCTGTCAAAAGAACTTCAAAAAGAAGGCTGCAGATCGCTCACAATGCGTTGTGAGCTTACACATACAGAGACTTGTTGCATTTATAGATAGAAATGTAATGCAATTAAACAAAAAAATTACCTGGTCATTATTAGGAGTGCTAGCCTGGCTGGAGCCCTGGTGGTGGTGGTGGTGCTGGGGTGGCCCAGCTGGTGTAGTAGGACGCTGCAAATTGAGAGACCACAAAGACATTCCCATTTTTGTCTGTCAAAAGAACTTCAAAAAGAAGGCTGCAGATCGCTCACAATGCGTTGTGAGCTTACACATACAGAGACTTGTTGCATTTATAGATAGAAATGTAATGCAATTAAACAAAAAAATTACCTGGTCATTATTAGGAGTGCTAGCCTGGCTGGAGCCCTGGTGGTGGTGGTGCTGGGGTGGCCTAGCTGGTGTAGTAGGACGCTGCAGATTGAGAGACCACAAAGACATTATTTTTGTGTCTGTCAAAATAACTTCTAAAAGGAACATCTAGTAGCTCACAAAGCGCTGTGAGCTTGAAGATAGACCAATCAGAAGTAATAAGTAGTGTACCAAAGTCACAATTAAAAAGAAAAATGTAATGAAATTAAAAAAGCATTTTACAACTGGCACAGTGGCAGTCGGTAGTGCTGTCGCCTCACAGCTAGAAGGTCCTGGGTTTGATTCCCGCTGGGGACGCTGTGGGCGTGTTCTCTCCTCCACATCATCAGTACCCATAACCGAGGCGTGGTTGGCAAAAGGGCTTGCTCTAGCAGTGATTCTCAACCAGTTTCATTTCAAGGACCCCCTGTTTTACATGCATTAGTCTACAGACCCCCATTAAATGGCATTTCTATCTCTGGTGTACAAATGGACCCATTGGTTCCATTTGTACGCTATCTGAGTTACAGACCCATAAGGGTCCATTTGGTTCCAAACTATCATTTAGCTGAGAACCCCCTCAGGTACCCCTGGGGGTCACTGGACCCCACTTTGGGAACCACTGCCCTAGGGTAGGAGGTCCCATCACAAAACACATGCAGTAATCCTGGTCTCTAAAACTGCCTCCCCCTGGTCAGCCTGATGAGGGGAAAGGAGCTGTTGGAATAACATGTTCCTTCCACAGGCTAGGACCAACCGGGGCCAGTCAGTTGCTCTCCCCAGGTTGGCAGCGGGAGTGTAGAGCCCAAGATTACATTAGATAATTAACACTGGGTGAAAAAAATTGGTTAAAGAAAAAGAAAAAAACGCATTTTACCTGGTCATTGTTAGGTGTGCTAGCCTGTCTGGAGACCTGGTGGTGGTGCTTGGGTGGCCAAGATGGTGTAGCAGGACGCTGCAAATTGAGAGACCACAAAGACATTACTTTTTTTTGGTACAGACAAGCTCTTCTACCTTCTTCTGCAGTACTTCTTTACTCCAATGACAGGAATATGAAATCCAATTCCAAATAAAACAGCATCTTACCTTCTCAGCAACAGGTGGGCTGGTGTTTAGGTGATCACGTGTCCCAGGTGGAACAGAAGGCTGCAGATCGAAAGATCACACAAAGATATTCATCAATTGTTTGTCACAATGCCTTGTGATGCAATGTGTTGTGCACTTGTAGATGGACTAACTAATCTAAAATTCAACAAAGTGAAAATAAAATAACCTTGACTGGAGCAGGCTGAGATAGTGGAGGACTGCTGTAATACAGATCAGCACTGGCAGATTGTCTGTAGTCCTTTTTTGTAACCTTTTTCGGGGGGACATTTGGGCATACAGACATTACTGTGGCTCTGTAAAATGTATTGTCCGTCCATTTGGCAAGGACCTCGTCATTGGTCTGTAACTGTGTGAATGACGACAGTGTCTTATCGGTTTGTAGATCGGAGGACTGGTAGATCCGTGTTGTCTTACCATCCTCAAACTGGACAAATACATGATAACCTGAAAGAGCAAAACAATATTTGTGGTGTGATATCCATAATCTTTCCATTTAAACACATGCAGAGACAAGACTACCCCGATTATTGAACAGAAGGAGAGGAGTTAGAACATACAGGGCCTTCTTAAAATGCCAGATGGACAGGCATGTGTACTAGGGGAATTAAATTTCCACCTGATACCCCTGAATTAGTATAGCAATGACTAGGCTACTATCCGAAAATACAGCTATTTAACACTTTTTTCCACTTGCACCAGACAGGCTTACCGTCATCTTGGCAGTTCCCTTCAATGACTTCAGGCTCGTAGTCCTTCATTTTTGTGGGAACAGTGCGAGGTCTCTTAGGCATGACCTTTTTCAAGTTTAATGGCAGACTGTGGAAGAATGAAAATATTTAAATACAAATGTAGGGGGCACATCTGAATACAAATTAACATTCTTACATTGTTCATTCTTACATACTACATTCTACACTCATGCTTTTAGTTGATATTTTAAATTCCTTGTTATTCATGTCCTCACTGTATTGCATTACTGCTATTGTTTTAATGTTTTATGCCTTGCTTTTCTCCATTGCTCTGTAAAGCACTTTGAGCTGCATTTTATGTAATGAAAGGTGCTATACAAATACAGTTTTATTATTATTACACACACACACACACACACACACACACAATTGCCAAGGAGAAACAATACGAAAAATAAACTCAAGACCCCCTGGCTACCTGCAACATCCAAGGAGATGTGTATGACTTCATGCAGAAGTAGTTGCACTGGTTAGCCCGACTAATCCTTGTATTTTCAACACAAGATACTGGTATGCTAACGTTAACAAACAGGTTATCAAGGCTTTTGACGCTTTTGACGGCTTTTTGGCTTATAGCATATCGTCTTTCCTAAAAGTATGTGTTTATTTCTTATTCTGTATTAAACATAGAAGCCGTGCATGGCCTGCTTATAGAGCCAGCAGCAAACGTAGCAGCAATCTGTTAATGTGCCACGTTAGCATGGACGCTAGCACATGGTGTCTCCCTTTAGTTGACGTCCTAATACGGCAGTCTCTTCACTTACAATATATGTTCTGCCGTGGTATATGCATTACTAGGAACGTAACAAACTGTATGTGTTAATTTTTGTCGCAACATACCTTTGGCTTTTACCACGGCCTTTATTGCCTTTCTTCTTTCCCTTCCCTTCTGTCTCCATGTTAACCAGTGTTCGCTGTTGATGCTACTGGGAAAGGAGGGAGTGTCTCTGACGTAGATTTTTATATTTCGCGCGTTGCTGGAGCTTCAGGCGGGACGGGGGCGGGACATTGCCAAGCCAGGACAAATGTTTTTCCGGTCCATGACGTTAGGCTGTTATCCAATGACTTTCGAACGGGGGTTGTTATGACAACCTGGCGGATGGTCACGTGACTCAGTATTTTGGTGTTTAAAATACTTTTTGATAACATTTAAAGCGATGTTTATAGTTTATTTAATTTTATCTTCCTCCAGTGAATGTATATGTATTTTTTTAATGTAAATATGTATTTATTTATTCATTCATGTATTATTTTGTGCCGACCAAAATGACAAGAGCACCGTATTGAATTAATAAATATTGAATTATTTGATAATGTAATGTGGGCCATGCAATGTGGGCCATGGTGTTTATTTATGATTAGATTATAAACATTTAACAATTAAAGCAATAGAACGACATCAGTGTATGCATTTAGGACGAATTACACTCTTGCACGGTAGGTGGCGGTATGCACATCCGGGTTTTTTTGCGATCCGCCATAAAAAGGACAGAAGAAGAACAGCACAGCAAGCAGCTGCGCAGAGCACACATTCCACACACAAACCTGAAAGTTGAAAGATGTTTTCAGCGACAACCAACAAAAAATATCGAGGTAAGGAATTTGAATGCGTGTGGTTATGTTAAACCTCTGTGATGCATGCTCACAGACACTGAACTGTAAGCTTACAAATACAAGGTTTTCGTTCCTACAAGAAAACATACAAGTGCATGCATTTTCTTGTAGGAACGAAAACTGTATTTGTAAGCCTACATAGTGCCAGTGAGCATGCATCACAGAGGTTTAATGCTTACTGGCTGCTAATGTTTTTTTTTGCACATTAAGAGTAAATTACGGTGGTTAATATGATATGAAGTGAAGTGCATGTATGTGATTTGAATATGACTGAATTATGTGATGTATAACTATACTGAACCCAAAATTATACTATTGTTGGTTTTAATAACACCAACAGAGTGAAATACATTATGGAAGGCAAAACAACATCAAGCTGTGTTTTTCCTGTTTTACTCAGGAGCTTCTGCGGTACCAAGCCAGTCAAGTATGACAGAAAGTCCTGACCCACGATGGAGGAGAAAGGTGGCATGCAAAGCCTCTAAGCGAAACAGAAGAACTTTATTGGTGAGTGTTTGTTTTTGTGGCTAATATTTATTTTTTATAGGCTTCCTAACCACATTCATATTTGGCGTTGCTAGATATTGAGTATCAAAAAAATGTACACATTTGAGGCTGAACACACACCATTTTATTGTTCACCTTTCAACAGAAATAATTGTATTGTTCACCTTTCAACAGAAACAACCTGAAGAGCAGAGACCAGCTGATGTGCCAGCTGTTAACGTCCAACAGGACCCTGACGAGAAGAGTCCAGCAGGTAGGCCTACCCCAATGTAGTGTGAACGGGGAACCTATTATTTCACAGTTTACATATCTGTCAATATGTAATCATTGGGATTGCGTGTAATAGCACCACCCTTTCAGAGCAGGATATTCGGTATCCGGTCAGTTGTATAGTGTTAAGCTGCTTTTGCCAATCTAGAATCTCTGCCACTTCTGTTTCATGTTGTTTGGTGGCAGCTAATTTTACACAGTTACTTAGTCAAGCTATATCTGTATGTGGACTTTGCTTGTAATCATTAAAGATGTCACTTTGTACTTTCTCCTGTAATGTGAATACATTTACATTTAATGCCAACCATTGTTTGTTCACTTAAAGTGAACACTTTTTTGGGAAAGTTAACTGAATATAATAAAACCTATAGGGGCTAAAATGGTAGTACTTAGTAACTCTATCTGGTTACATATAGTTTACATATTTTGTTTATGCAGCCTACATAATTCTGACGGGTATACTGCAGGAATTTGATTGATGGAATGATTTTCACTTCCTGTGTTCTACATAGTGCCAACGGGCATGGTGACTCCAGAGGCCTGTGAACAATACGCACACGGCAGCATTTCCAGGCCAGATAGAGGGACGCCTTCCTACTCTCAACCAGGTATAGATTTATGCACATGATTTGTAATCCATTAGACCTGTGTTTTGGTTTGTGTTATTTATCACAGTATGTGTCCTCTTGTGTCAAAGTGTAAGAAACATCATCATTCATATTGTTATCTTATGCAATGATGTTTTTCAAATAAACTTAAACGATACAAAAGGAAAGTGCTAGGACTCAAGAAGCCCAAAGGGCTTATATGAGGCCTCAACCGGTGTACAACAAAGCAATTTAAAAAGGATGATTTGAAAGGAATATACATATTATTTATATACCATGATTGCATAGTATAAAGAAAACGTCTAGAATATGATTGAAAAGACATTTGATTATATATAACATGATTATCGAGACAATTGTCTAAATAGTTCCCACATTTTGTTGTCAATTGGGGTGCTAAGGCTGAAAATGTTGTGATGGATGTATTGATAGCTGGAACTTATTATGATTTCGGCTTCCTTCTGTGTTTTGCATAGCACCGATGGGCATGATGACGCCAGATCCCTCTAGTGCACCCAGCAGTTCCAGGCTTGAGACTAGCACCTCTTATAATGGAGAGCTGAATGGACCTGAGTCTGACCTTACCATTGGTGAAGATTTTCTTTTCTCTCAAGAGTGCACAAGGGAGTTTCAGGGAATTGGTGATCATGAGTGTTCATTTGATGGAATTGGTGATCATGAGTTTTCATTTGATGGAATTGGTGATCATGGTCGTTTGATAATGGCTTTCCATCTCACGACAGTCAGTCAGACAAACAGAGCAGAGTGAACAATGGAGATTGTCCTCTTTACAGAAATGCCCCAATTTCTGTAGCTGAAAGTCTTCTGCTTATCATGTCATTTGCCAACAGACATAAAATTACAGGAAAGGCTTTAAGTGACTTAATCCAACTTGTTAGCATTCATTGTCCAAGTGATTTGCAGACAGAGTGTCTTAGGAATTTGCAGAAATTCAAAGCGTTTTTTGATTGCTCAGCTTCTTCCTCCTTCTTCCTTTTGCACAAATATTGCAACAGTTGTTTTATGTCTGTTGGTAATGACACCCAGTGTCCAACTTGTCATGTGCCTGTGTCAGAGGACTCTGCTTCATATTTCATTGAGGTTTCAGTTGAAGCACAGTTGAAGTCTTTGTTTGCCAAGCCAGGTTTTCAGGAAAAGTTGAATTTCAGGTTCACCCGTCAAAAGAAACATCGTGACAACATAGAGGAAATATATGACGGAGAACTATACGAGAGTTTCACAAAAAACGGTGGACTGCTAAGTGATCCGAGAAACATCTCTTTGACGTGGAACACTGATGGGGTTCCTGTATTCAAGTCTTCTAAATTCTCTGTTTGGCCGTTTTATTGCATCATAAATGAACTTTGTTTTCTAGAACGCACAAAACGTGAAAACATGATTTTTGTGGGTCTTTGGTTTGGAGATTCAAAACCTGACATGCTAACATTTCTCAAACCGCTTTGTGAAACTCTCAATCAAATTGAAAGGGATGGTGTTCTTGTCCAGTTTGCTGGAGTGCCGGAGCCTTTCATATGCAAAGTCCTGACAATTGCAGGAACTTGTGATCTACCAGCTAAAGCAATAGTTCTGAACTCTGTACAATTCAATGGGCATTTTGGGTGTTTGAAGTGTGAACAGCCTGGTCAGACAGTAAAGACAGGTGAAAGGGGGCACGTACATGCATTTCCTTATCAAGAAGCCGATCCAAAAGGCCCTCCTCGTACACATCAAAGGTACATGAATGATGCCAGGAATGCCTATGAGACAAAAAGCATTGTACATGGGGTGAAAGGTCCTACTTGGCTTGGCAAACTTGACAGCTATAATGTGATCGCTGGTACTGGCATTGATTACATGCACTCTGTACTACTTGGGGTCATGCGTCTCCTCATGTTTCTGTGGTTTTCCTCAGAATTCTCCAGACGTCCTTTTAGCATGGCCAAGTCGGTACATGAAATGGACAGACGCATTAGTGAAATTAAGCCACCTGCTTCGGTACGATATCCACGCTCCATCTTCTCTCACCGAATGTACTTTAAGGCTTCTGAGTACCGGTCTATGCTGTTGTACTTTGGGCCTGTTGTGTTCTGGGGAACTCTTGGAGATGTCTACTATAACCATTTCCTGCTTCTTAGTGAGGCAATATTCATTCTTTTGATGGAGTCAATAACACCTGCGCAGATAGATCATGCCGAGAAACTGCTATGGAATTTTTGTTCACAGATTGGTAATCTTTATGGAGATAGATATCTAACTGCCAATGTACACTTGCTTGTGCACTTGGCAGATAGTGTCAGAGCTCTTGGGCCTCTGTGGACACACTCTTGCTTTCATTTTGAGGATAAAAATGGACATAATGGTGCATATGGCTGTGCAGAAAAGAGAAAAGGTCCTTAATTGTACTTGGTAATTTTTTTTTTTTAATCCTCAAAACTATACTATACAAGCTCATAGCGCACAGAGTGCCGTGCTACGAGCTTGTAGGTCAAAATGGGTTAAATCTAAAGAAAACATACCTCATCAACAGGTCGGCAGGCCTGTGTAGAAGAGGCTGGAGGGTATGGCTGTAGATCGGGTAAAAGATATCACAAGGTTGCAGAGACATAGAAAAGTAACCTTAGTTTGTGGTCTGTCAAAGATCTTTAAAAAATAGCTATGCCTGATTTTCAGATAGACCAATCAAAAGTAATGTAATAAGTCACAAATAAATGAAATCTAAAGAAAACATACCTCTTCAACAGGTCGGTAGACCTGTGTAGAGGAGGCCGGAGGGCATGGCTGTAGACCATAGTTAAATGGGTCATAAGGCTGGAGAGACAGAAAAATAACATTAGTTTGTAGTCTGTTAAAGATCAGTACAAATACATTTACTAAATTAAGTTGTGTTCAACGCAGTGTTGTGTTCATCACAGAACATTCACCACAGTATAAATACACCCGAAATCAGTTGACTCAAATTAATTCCCCCTCCTCCCCAACAAACCCCTTCATCTACAGCTTTGCCCTTCTGGAATGGAAGATTCCAGCTGCAATACTGTTAAACTTGAGCAGAAGGTGTGGTCTCTTACTACTAGTGAACCACAACACTTACAGTATATCTGAAATGTTACAAAGTCACAACTAAATACATTAAATGTATTGAAAACATTTTACCGTGTCAAGAAGAGCTCTGCGGAAGCCCTGGGTACAGACCGGTGTGGCCCTACTTGAAAATGGATCATAAAGCTGGAGACACAAAAGACGTAGCAAAATAACATTAGTTTGTAGTCTGTCAAATAGAAAATGTACAGCGAAATGCAGATAGACTAACACTTATGACATTTTCCAAAGTCGCAAGTAAAGACATTACATAGTATTGAAAACATTTTACCATGTCAGGACTCTGTGGACCGAAGCCCTGGGTATGGCTCGGTGTGATGGCCTTAGGTCTGGCTAGCTGTGCTGCAGACCATTGAGCAGAAGGCTGGAGAGACATGAAATGTAACATTAGTTTGTAGTCTGTCAAATAGAACAAATGTACAGCCAAATGCAGATAGACTAACACTTATCTGATTTTACAAAGTCGCAAGTAAAGACATTACATAGTATTGAAAACATTTTACCATGTCAGGACTCTGTGGACCGAAGCCCTGGGTATGGCTCGGTGCGATGGCCTTTGGCTTTGGGCTGGCTAGCTGTGCTGCAGACCATTGAGCAGAAGGCTGGAGAGATATGAAATGTAACATTAGTTTGTAGTCTGTCAAATAGAGCAAATGTACAGCCAAATGCAGATAGTAAAGACATTACATAGTATTGAAAACATTTTACCATGTCAGGACTCTGTGGACCGAAGCCCTGGGTATGGCTCGGTGCGATGGCCTTTGGGCTGGCTAGCTGTGCTGCAGACCATTGAGCAGAAGCCTGGAGAGACATGAAATGTAACATTAGTTTGTAGTCTGTCAAATAGAAAATGTACAGCCAAATGCAGATAGACTAACACTTATCTGATTTTACAAAGTCGAAAGTAAAGACATTACATAGTATTAAAAACATTTTACCATGTCAGGACTCTGTGGACCGAAGCCCTGGGTATGGCTCGGTGCGATGGCCTTTGGGCTGGCTAGCTGTGCTGCAGACCATTGAGCAGAAGCCTGGAGAGACATGAAATGTAACATTAGTTTGTAGTCTGTCAAATAGAAAATGTACAGCCAAATGCAGATAGACTAACACTTATCTGATTTTACAAAGTCGAAAGTAAAGACATTACATAGTATTAAAAACATTTTACCATGTCAGGACTTTGTGGACCGAAGCCCTGGGTATGGCTCGGTGCGATGGCCTTTGGCTTTGGGCTGGCTAGCTGTGCTGCAGACCATTGAGCAGAAGGCTGGAGAGATATGAAATGTAACATTAGTTTGTAGTCTGTCAAATAGAACAAATGTACAGCCAAATGCAGATAGACTAACACTTATCTGATTTTACAAAGTCGCAAGTAAAGACATTACATAGTATTGAAAAAAATTTACCATGTCAGGACTCTGTGGACCGAAGCCCTGGGTATGGCTCGGTGCGATGGCCTTTGGCTTTGGGCTGGCTAGCTGTGCTGCAGACCATTGAGCAGAAGCCTGGAGAGACATGAAATGTAACATTAGTTTGTAGTCTGTCAAATAGAAAATGTACAGCCAAATGCAGATAGACTAACACTTATCTGATTTTACAAAGTCGCAAGTAAAGACATTACATAGTATTGAAAACATTTTACCATGTCAGGACTCTGTGGACCGAAGCCCTGGGTATGGCTCGGTGCGATGGCCTTTGGCTTTAGGCTGGCTAGCTGTGCTGCAGACCATTGAGCAGAAGGCTGGAGAGACATGAAATGTAACATTAGTTTGTAGTCTGTCAAAAAGGAAAAAAATACAGTCAAATGTAGATAGGAAAATGTCATAAGTGTTAGTCTAAGTCACAAGTAAAGACATTACATATTGAAAACATTTTACCGTGTCATCACTCTGTGGACCGAAGCCCTGGGCCTTTGGTCTGGCTAGCTGTGCTGCAGACCATTGAGCAGAAGGCTGGAGAGACATGAAATGTAACATTAGTTTGTAGTCTGTCAAAAAGGAAAAAAATACAGTCAAATGTAGATAGGAAAATGTCATAAGTGTTAGTCTAAGTCACAAGTAAAGACATTACATATTGAAAACATTTTACCGTGTCATCACTCTGTGGACCGAAGCCCTGGGCCTTTGGTCTGGCTAGCTGTGCTGCAGACCATTGAGCAGAAGGCTGGAGAGACATGCAATGTAACATTAGTTTGTAGTCTGTCAAATAGAAAAAATGTACAGTCAAATGTAGATAGACTAACACTTAGACAAACATTTTACCGTGTCATCACTCTGTGGACCGAAGCCCTGGGTATGGCTCGGTGTGATGTCCTTAGGGCTGGCTAGCTGTGCTGCAGACCATTGAGCAGTAGCCTGGAGAGACATGAAATGTAACATTAGTTTCTGTCAAATAGAAAATGTACAGCAAGTAGATAGACTAAGCAACACTCAGACATTTTACAAATCACAAGTAAAGTCATCCATTGAAAAACAACATTTTACCGTGTCAGGAATCGGTGGACGGAAGCCCTGAGTACCGATGATGGCCTTAGGGCTAGGCTGTGCTCCGGAACATTGAGAAGGCTGGAGAGACATACCATTATGCAATTCATTGTGAGTTTGTAGATAGACAAAAGCAATGTGAAATGTAACAAAAAGTCACAATGAAATGAAAGCAATAACCTTGGAAGGAACAGGGTGCGATGGAGGACAGTTATAAAAGAGGCTCTGCATGGCAACATGACTGGATTCCTTTTTGGCCAACTTCTTCTTGCACACGTAGTTGGATTTCACGAACATCACTTTGGCTTTATACATTTTCTGGTCAGTCCATCTCGCAAGGACCTCCTCACCAGGCTTCAACTCAGAGAATGAAGATATTGCATTCTCTGTTTGAATGTCGCAGTTCTTAAAAATTTTGTGAGATACACCATCTTCAAACTGCACCAATATGTGGCTGCCTGAAAGAGAAAAAAAATGTACACATTTGTGTGGTGTGACATTCAAATTCTGATTATTGTATTAAACAAAACAATAGCAAAAATAAAATAAAGGCCAATAGGCTGGCTGCCAGCTGCTATTATATCAATGAAATGCAATAATATGTAAATACAATACATGTACCGGTACATGACATGCACCATTTCACTCTCAGAAAAGCTGGACAATTATGTCTGGCCAGATGTTGAACTGGGAGGACAGCTGCAACCAGACCGTCTGGCCTAAAACCCTAGGGGGTGGTCTTGCAATTCAATGGTCTTTTTGGCATCAGAACATACCGGTAAATGTACATTGCCAAAACCAATGGTGGTCATGCATTTTCACCAGAAGTTCTCAACCATGTCATGCAGTGACCCCCAAAACAATCATATTTGAACTGCATGGGGACCCCCCAAATCATTTGAAAAGTGAGCTTGGCTGACCAGTTTTTATAGTTAGTTGATTGCTCACAGTATAATGGCTCTTTTTTTAGAATTAAAAAAAGTCTTAAAGTCCTTAATGTTCACTTTACGGTCATCTGGACTGGGTACCCCCCAACATTCATGTGGGGACCCAACCCACAGGTTGAACCACTAACTTACACAAAGGGTATGAGCTCACATTTCATGTCACAACATAATTCACTAGAGAAAAAATAAAAATACAAAATTTAAAAAATAATAATGCTAATGTTATTTTGTGGACCCCATATGCACTTTGAGAACCGTGGACATATACTTACTTTCATCACTGCAGAGTTCTTGAGATTCCTCCTTGTGTTGCTCATAGTCACTCATCTTGATGGGTGGTTTAATTTTTCTCTTTGCTTTTGGTTTTGGGCCTGGTACAGTAGTACTGTGGAATATTAATTCTTTTGGGCCTGGTACAGTAGTACTGTGGAATAGTAATACATGAAATTAATAAATAAATCTGAAAAGTGTGAATTACTACTATAGTGAGAATTTAAATCTCACGTGAGACAACGGAATGTAAAAGAATCATGCATGTGTCACACCATAGGTGAACACCTATTGATATGCGCAACAGTAGCATCATTAGACAAGCACCACAGACTGAAAAGCATGGGTCACAAATTATTGTGTAACACCCGCAGCCATCATCGCAGAAAAGAGAATGCTCACGTTAAGAAAACGGGGGTTATCGAGGCATGTAACGTTAGCATATTGCATTAAACTTGTTTTCCTAAATGTACGTCTTCATTTCATGTTCTGTAGCTAGCTTCCAGATCATATTTAGCGTGTTGGATAGCTCACTAACATGCTACCACATGGGAAACCAAACTTAGTTGCCCGCCGACATTAAACCAAACTACAAACAGTGTCCTGCCGTTCTATAGATTACTTTGAAGTAACAAAGAGTATTTATTTATGTTTTTGCATCAGCATACCTTTTGTTCTTTGGCTTCGCATCCATTTTTCTGTTTGGTTTTTTCCTTTGCTCCATATTACAAACTAAACTACACACCGGCGTCCACACACAGCTGTGCTCACTCGAGTCTCAGGCCTGGGCTACACGACTCTGGGTGTTTTTGCAAACGCACATTTCTATGTGCGTTTGGGCCTTTCAGCCAGACGCAAACGGCGTTTTCGGCCACTCAAACGGAGGTTTTTGGCAACGGATAAATAAGTGGAGATTTTCGAAAAGATCCGGATGGTGGAGCTGTGTAGTCATGCAAAACGGAGTTTTTGAGGAAGGATGACGTCACCTCCCTAGTCGCGCATGTTCGTTGTTGCTTTTAACACTGAGCATGCGCATCAGTTCATGGATTGAAACAACTTCCAGGGTGAACGCGAGGTTACCATAGAAACGACAACAAACACGATGGCAGCGCAGCCTCACCTTCTAATATAAACACAAACCCCATTCTGCTGAAATCATGTATCTAAAATGAATAGGCCTAATTTCAATCAATTATGAGAAATAGCTTGGATGTTAATGCCGTCTAGGGGAGTCATGAAGAAACACAAGCATAGCTGCCTTGCTAGCCGCGGACTACTTCCCCGACTTGTAATATTTGCTTCGCTGGTTCGCGCCCCACTGCCACCACTGTTTTTACAACCGCATACTTTTTAATAGTTTTTGGATTAAGGTTGGTGAAGGATGCGTTGCTCCCCTGCTTGCGGTTATGTATGCAAGCAGGGGAGCAACACATCCTTCACCAACCTTAATCCAGTCTTTATAATGCAACCTTAATCCAAAATCCAAAAACTATTAAAAAGTCTGCGGTTGTAAAAACAGCGGCGGCAGTGGGGCGCGAACCAGCGAAGCGAAGCGAAGCAAAGCATATATTACAAGTGTGCGTAGTAGTCCACTAGGCTAGCGAGACAGCTGGCAAAACTGGGTTTCTGTTTCTATTAGAATGTGAGTTCTAAAGTTGCTCACTAGACGGAGCCCTGTCTGCACGTACTACCGAGTTATGTGGGGGGATTTATTGGGAAACCAGCTCACCGCGCATGCTCAGAACATTTTTCTATTGCGTTACATATTTCTTATCGCCACCTACTGGCATGGCATGCTTGTTGGAGTCAAAAATGATCGTTTTGGGTTGTATGTGTGGACACAGATATCTTTGTCGTATGGGCCCCTGTCCATACGACAACGGAGTACGAAAATATCCGTTTTATTAAAGATTGAGTACGTGTAGCCCAGGCCTCAGTGCTGCTCCAGTTTGAAATTACCTGATATGCGCAGACGCTCCGCATGGTGTCCAATAGGCATTCAATATGATCGTAGACGCGCGGTGCCATTTTAGGGACAGAGCCAATGAGGTGGTTGGTCGTAGACGGGATATTAGGCTGGTCCAATGACAACCCGGGAGGTGGCCGGATATATATACAAAAAAGCGCATTTTAGTTATTTCTTTCCAAACTTGAGAGGACAGTCAGAGAGTGAGGAAGTAGCTCACAGAAACAACAACCACACGTTTTTGTCACCAACAAGTGATAGTTTGACAAAACTGTAGCAGCGACACATATCGAGGTAAGTGTTTTCTTAAAATAAAATACATTGTTCTTAGATTGCAGTGTGTAGCCGGTCTACAAGCTCTCAGGTGCATTTGAGAGGTTGTAGATGGCTACTTTTTAATATTGCAGAGCATTGGAAATGCATGGTCAAACTATCAATATGTGCAGACGCATAGCCTTGTATTGTCTGGGATAAAAGCAAATGTTTAATGCCAACCAGGTGAAGAAATTACAGATTGAGGCTTTAAGTATGTACAGTGTCATTGTTTCCCAAATTGAACATTTTTTTCAGTCATAAGATTATTCTTTTTTGTTTAAACCACTTGAGACCGCAAAAAAAGGAACTATTATGCACACCTCTAATGGTTGACAGACATTAACCAACACAAATGTGTGAACACATTTTGACTGGTGTATTTCTGTCAATTTGCATTGCATATAAATTATTCTAGTGTTTAATGAAAACAGCATTAAAATTCTCAATAATTTAACTAAATCCCAGACAAACCATATAAAGTCGGTTATGCACTGCATGCATAAGTGAGTGTCAAAGTGAGTTTAACGTTGTTTAATCAGATCTGACTTTTCTGTTTGGATGTATAAGAAGTTTCTGTTTGGATGTATGGGCTGTCAAAGGCCTGAAAGTAGTTATTTCCTCTCAGTCGTTCCCACATAACTTCCGGGTATGATGATGTCGCGTTTATCCTCTTAATGATTTCTGCAACCTCACCCAAGATGAAACATTCATGCCAACTACTTTCTACATAATCTCTAGGTCAAGTATGACAGAAAGGCCTGGCCAACGATGGAGAGATGTGACCAGAAATGTGCCCGCCAAACGACACAGAAGAACATTGGTGAGTGTTAAAAAATAAATACTAGTAATATCATTCTGTTTATATGTTTAACCACATTTCCATTTTGCTTTGCCAAATATTGATTGATGATTAACAAACTATGACAGTTTTGCGGCTGCAATATGAGCTTCCTTCCTTCCCAGCTCAGGGGAAGAGTCTATGAAACACTGACACCTATACTGCCCTAATCTGGCTACTGAGCCTTATATTGTTAACCTTTCCACAGGGGCAACCTGAATGGAGACCACCTGATGTGCCAGGTAACATCCAACAGGACCCATGTCAAGAGCGGAGTCCAGCAGGTACCCCTATTGTAAACTATCACTTCCCAGTTTACATGCATGCGTTGGGTGTATGCAGCATATATTTCTTACAGTTAACTGCAGGAACTTGATCGTCACATTATTTGTACTTCCTCCTTTCTTCTACATAGCTTCCACTGGCATGACACCACCTCCCAGTAGTCAACATCTACCCAGCAGTTCTCGAGAAGCGGGTGTGGTGTACCACTACAGTCCACAAGGTATGCGTTTGTCTTATCAGAAAATGTGACTCTGTGTGGAGTTTGCATGTTCTCCCCTTGTCCCCTAGGGTAGGTACCCTCGCAAAAAACATGCAGTAATCCTGGTCACTAAACTGCCTCCCCCTGGCCAGCCGGCGCGCCTGATGGAGGGGAAAGGAACTGGTTGGAATAACGTGTTCCTGCCACGCGCTACGTCCAACCAGGGAAACTCCTCCCTGTCAGGTGTAAAGGAGCAACTTGGACACTCAGGCATGAAGGAAGCATGAGTTCAAGTCTGTTGCTCTCCCCTTGTCCCCCATATATGGGGACTAGGTTGGTGGAGGGTGTGTAGAGCCCAGGATCACATTAGATGATTGACACAGGGGTGAAAAATGGGTTACAAAATCGTGTGATAAAAAATATATAAGATAAGAAAATGTGACTCGCACACACATTGTGTGCTGCAATGTATAAAGATATTTACATCCTCCTTTCTTCTACATAGCTTCCACTGGTATGACAGCAGCTCCCAGTAGTCATCTCTGTTTTGGAGAAGAGAGTGAGGTGTACCACCACAGTCAACCAGGTATGTGTTTGTCTTATCAGAAAATGTGACCCGCATACACACACAGAGATTGTGTGCTGCAATGTATCAAGATTTTTCCATTCTTCTACATAGCTTCCACTGGCATGACACCACCTCCCAGTAGTCAACATCTACCCAGCAGTCAACATCTACCCAGCAGTTCTGGAGAAGAGGGCGGAATGTACCACTACAGTCCACAAGGTATGAGTTTGTCTTATCAGAAAATGTGACGCGCACACTGGGGGGCGGGAACACACGCGCACAGATTGTGTGCTGCAACATATCAAGATATTTAAATCCTCCTCCTTTCTTCTATATAGCTTCCACTGGTATGACAGCAGCTCCCAGTAGTCATCTCTGTTTTGGAGAAGAGAGTGAGGTGTACCACCACAGTCAACCAGGTATGTGTTTGTCTTATCAGAAAATGTGACCCGCATACACACACAGAGATTGTGTGCTGCAATGTATCAAGATTTTTCCATTCTTCTACATAGCTTCCACTGGCATGACACCACCTCCCAGTAGTCAACATCTACCCAGCAGTCACCATCTACCCAACAGTTCTGGAGAAGAGGGCGGAATGTACCACTACAGTCCACAAGGTATGAGTTTGTCTTATCAGAAAATGTGACGCGCACGCTGGGGGGCGGGAACACACGCCCACAGATTGTGTGCTGCAACATATCAAGATATTTAAATCCTCCTCCTTTCTTCTACATAGCTTCCATGGGCATGACGGCAGCTCCCAGTAGTCAACATCTACCCAGCACTTCTGTAGAAGAGACCAGCATTTACATTGGCGAATCTTCAGAGCAAAATGAAAACGGTGAAACATTTGTACATGGACTCCAATACACGCAATTCCCTGAATTTAGTGAGGCATGGGCATTTGAAGATGACATATGGTATGACAGTCCATCAGACAGACAGGGCTTAGCAGAGGAAGGAGAGAACATTGGAGATTGTCCACTGTACACAAATTCCCCAGTTTCTGTTGCTGAAAGTCTTCTTCTCATAATGTCATTTGCAAACAGACATCGAATTTCAGGAAAGGCTTTAAGCGACTTAATAGCTCTTATTAGCATCCACTGTCCGGGTGAACTGCAGACAGAGTGTCTTATGAATTTGAAGAAATTCAAAGCGTATTTTGATTGCTCTGCTTCTTCTTCCATACTTGTGCACAAATATTGCATCCATTGCTTTATGTCTATTGAGTGTAATGACACAGAGTGTCGAGCTTGTCATGCCCCTGTGTCAGATGATTCGGGTTCACATTTCATTGAGCTTCCAGTTGATGAACAGTTGAAGTCATTGTTTGCCAAGCCAGGTTTTGAGGAAAAGCTGAATTTCAGGTTCAGGCGTCAGAAGAAACATTGTGACAACATAGAGGACGTATATGACGGAGAACTATACGAGAGTTTCACAAAAAACGGTGGACCACTAAGTGATCCGAGAAACATCTCATTGACGTGGAACACAGATGGTATACCTGTCTTCAAGTCCTCCAAGTTTTCTGTTTGGCCATTTTATTGTATCATAAATGAACTTGGTTTTGTTGAACGTACAAAACGTGAAAATATGATTTTTGCAGGTCTTTGGTTTGGTGACTCAAAGCCTGAGATGCTAACGTTTCTGAAACCGATTTGTGAAACTCTAACTAAACTTGAAAGGCAGGGCGTTCTTGTACAGTTTGCTGGAGTGCCTGAGCCTTTTATATGCAAAGTCCTGACCATTGCAGGGACTTGTGATTTACCAGCAAAAGCAATCGTTTTAAATTCTGTACAATTCAATGGCCATTTTGGATGTTCAAAGTGTTTACAGCCTGGTCAGACAGTAAAAACTGGGGTAAGGGGGCATGTGCATGCCTTTCCTTTTCAAGAACAAGATCCAAAAGGCCCACCTCGTACACATCAGAGGTACATGGATGATGCCAGGATGGCTTATGAAACTAAAAGTGTTGTGCATGGGGTAAAAGGTCCTACTTGGCTTGGAAAACTTGACAGCTATAATGTTATCGCTGGTACTGGCATAGATTACATGCACTCTGTACTACTTGGAGTCATGCGTCTCCTCTTGTTTCTTTGGTTTTCCTCTGAATTCTCTAGATTTCCATTTAGCATGGCCAAGTCGGTACATGAAGTAGACGGACACATTGGTGAAATTCAGCCACCTGCTTCGATAAGACATCCACGCTCTATCTTTTCTCACCGAATGTACTTTAAAGCGTCTGAGTACCGGTCTATTTTGTTATACTTTGGGCCTGTTGTGTTCTGGGGAATTCTTGAAGGTGTATACTATAATCATTTTCTGCTTCTTAGTGAGGCCATTTTTATACTTTTGATGGAGTCGATAACACCTGCACAAGTTGATCATGCAGAGAAACTTCTGTGGAATTTCTGTTCCCAGATGGATAATCTTTATGGAGAGCGATACCTAACAGCCAATGTACACTTACTTGTACATTTAGGGGATAGTGTTAGGGCTCTTGGGCCTTTGTGGACCCATTCCTGCTTTCATTTTGAGGACAAAAATGGACATATACTTCGTCTTATCCATGGGACCCAGAACATCCCTATGCAAATGATTAATGCTGTTAAGCTTGTACAGTGTCTACCAAGTATTGCTCAAACCATTAACCCAGATAGTTTAGCTGCTAAATTGTTAATCAGAATAACAGGTAGTGACAGTTTACATGGTCTACATGTTGATCGCAAAGTGATGCTGATTGGTGCATCCAGTGATCGGTCTCTTGGACCAGATGATCTGTCTGCCTTTGAACAATGCCTTGGTCACAGCTTACAAAGTAATGCGGTAAAAACTTTTAAAAGAGCTCAGATTGGCAGAACTGTGTACAACTCAAAGCAGTATGTCAAAGACAGAAGAAGAAACAATACAACTGTGACATTTTATGATGGCACAGAGATTAAATATGGCCAGATTGATTTTTTCCTTTCTTACAAACAAAGACATTTTGTTTTTCTGAATGAATATTCACGACAAGGCACCAATCTTTTGAGAGATTGTGTAACAGGTGGTACGTGTTTCCACATTGTGAGCTTAATGGAAAGGCCACTAAAAAGGACAGTTTTAGCACTTGAGAATATTTTGGCCAAGCTAATGTTCATAGATTTGTCTTCCATGCCTGGCATTGTGTTTGCTGTACATTTCCCAAACACTCTGGAAAGAGATTAGTGTGTGTCTGTTCACATATTGCTGCAGCAGCACCCCTTCCCTGCTCGAGACTAGAACCCTCTGGGGCAGTTGTACATAAGATGTTTATGTTGAGAGCTAGGAAATCTGTTTCAGCTAGCCTATAGAATAACTTGGATGATAAATATGAATTGCAACAATTACAGTTGCTGAAGATCTGCATTACATTTGCGATCAGACAGAATTACAGGATGCTTTAACTTACTAGGCACTGGTTTCCACTTTCCATTGATTGTCAAGCATACTGTAGTCTGTTAGTAGTGTCGGAGGTATATACATTTCATTGAGTTTGTAGTTTACTGACAGTTGGAAGTCCATTTATCATAATGGTAGGTTTTCTTTTTTTTGTATTTATTTTCCATTTTACACCTCAGAGTCAAGATGGGTGTGCAGACTTTATGGGTATTCTCTGGTGTCCTGCTTTTGTTGTGTACAGCAGTGGTTCCCAAACTTTCATGTCATGGACCCCCAAATTGACACTAATGAGCCCGTAGACCCCCGTTTGAAGAGATAAGATTTTTATGGCTCTAGCAGTGATTTAACGATTTTCATTTCAAGGACCCCCAGTTTGACCTGAATTATTCTATAGTCCCCCATTGAATGGCATTTCTATCTCTAGGACCCCCAATTTATTTTGTAAAATCAAAGTTAATTAACACTTGAGTGTACAAATGGACCACGTTCTGAGTTACAGACCCATTTGGTTATCACACACCTGGGGACCCTGGAACTCTATCAAGGACCCGACCCCCACTTTGGCAACCACTGGTGTGCTAACCTCGCCTCACCAGTCTTTCCACCTCGGAGGAAAGCCTGGTCTGTTTCATTTCGGGTATATGATCCGCTCTGGAGCGGATGACATCGTTACGTCATGTTGTAGTATTGCCCAAACTTCCTTTTACTTCAAACTGGAAGAATGGCGATTAAAGCTCTCGTAGCCTGCAGCTTTTATTGAGAAATCGGTTTGATGGAAAAGGAAGTTCCCGTTTGTTCCTGTCTGTCGACTACAAAACAATACTACAACATGACGTAACGATATCATCAACTCCCGACCGGATCATATACCCGAAATGAAATGGTGCCCAGGCTACTGGTGTACAGCATGATGTCTTTGTGAAGCCTGTTAACAATGTTTTCTTTCGAATTCCACAACTGAATATAGATGGGTTGTTTTTATTGGTTTGCTTCCCCCCCCATGTCTGTACCTTGTGTTTAATGTGTGTATCTTGTAACTTTTCATGCATCAATGTATGTGAAAACGTTTTTTTTCCCAACATGTTAATCATATGAAATAAAGGAAATTAAAATGACCTGTGTGCAACATGATTTAATGCAATACACTTTGTTCTATTAAATGAGCGTTCCGTAGCAGCCTTTTTACTGATGTGTATGAATTACAAAAGTCTACAAAACACATTGAACATGCATGTGGTTCATATGAGCCTTATAAGAGTCTACTTTATAGGTATATTAACTGTAGGCAGTTTATATATGAAAAAATAAAACCTTACCAAAACAAATTGCAACAGGTTTTCAACAGTTTTATGTAGCATTGTGTCCTTAATACTAAAGTATTTATTGTTAACCCCTACATTTATCTCGCCTAGGAATCCAGTGGACTTGCAAAGATACAATTACATTGTGAAATCCAATATTTTGTGTTTGACACTATTAAAACTAATTTCAAGTTACAGTACCTAACTTTACCACCTACGGTGTGTGTGTGTGTGTGTGTGTGTGTGTGTATATATAGATATATAATTATAGTTAATTGAACAAGACTTCATGATATCCTCAAACAGCTAAACAAGACAAAATTGTCACAATTTTCAGGAATTCATATGGCAAATAATGACAGTTGATATAGTATTGCTTACATTATTATGCATTAGGCAGACATGGGTCCGTGTCGTGTCACCTGGATTATGCTGGTCCAAAGTGGCCCTAGCTACTGTATAGGCCAGTGGTTTTCAACCAGTGGTCCTTGAGGGGGTTCCAGGTGGTCCCCAGCTAAATGATGGAGAGTTGCTAACCAAATGGACCCTTACAGATCTTTAATACCCTAACACGTTGATTTGGTTTCATTTTACGCTCAAGAGTTCAATTATTGTTACACATCTGCATTGCTTAATTTACAAGAAGTCTACACAATTCAACATTTGCCTGGTATCTCTCCTATTGTACAATACAAAACATCAATACAGAATGGAATTGTGCACAAAACCTTGTCCAATGACAACAAAATATTGGTTAGTTTTGGATCTGAGTGGCTAAAACTCATCAAATTGTGATCCCTGGCTCAAATACCCAATAAATAATGGGCCTTGAAATGAAAAGGCTTGGTTAGATTGGGTTTTTATTGAGAGACTTGGAGCACACTGCGTCATGAGCTAGCGTTTCCTCTTACTGTTAAAATTATCCAGAAAAGACAGCCAATCTGAACCCCATCCACACCACTTGTGACAGCACTGACCTCCACTCCCTCTCCAGGCCCATGATGGCCTAGCTTAGTCCTCAAGTATGGAGGATATCAGATATGTAGAGGGGATAAGGGGACTCCCCTCTTGACCTCCACACCCACCCCCAACCTCCCAATACCCACATAGAGAGCCACCACATCTCCCACTCCCACAATTTGGCCTCCTCACTGATCGTCACACCATTCACCCCTCATGCTCCCCTAACTGGAGGGGGTACCCTTCAGAGGATGTACGATCTAGGCCCAGGTGACATTACAATTACAATTCAGGCATTTAGCAGACGCTCTTAATCCAGAACGATTTACAGTAAGCCAGAATACTAGTAATACTAATACATCACATAGAAAGAAATAGTCATCAAGAATCATAAGCAAGCTAAGAACCTAATAGTCTAACAGTAGATTATCTGAACAGTGAAGCTATGAGTTTACATTGTAGATTATCTGAACAGTGAAGCTATGAGTATACATTATAGAGTGCTATAGTCTACATAAAATGCTAAAATACATAAGTTTAGCCTTTGCATATACGCCTATAAGGTCTAATAGGTGTTTACTGTTTAGACTATGGCAGAAGATTGGGAGTGCTGTCTGCAGTTTTGATTGCAATAGTTTTGGAGCCAGAAGGGAGAAGAGGGGGCGCCCGCTGTAGCCCAAGTGGTCCAG
This sequence comes from Protomyctophum bolini, assembly GCF_963924005.1. Classification (NCBI taxonomy): domain Eukaryota; kingdom Metazoa; phylum Chordata; class Actinopteri; order Myctophiformes; family Myctophidae; genus Protomyctophum; species Protomyctophum bolini. The sequence goes on from NW_027665554.1 coordinate 27,315, forward strand.
GCACATGCCACATAAGGCCCTGGCCTCTCAGCGTGTCACGTGTTCGAGTCCCATTCATCATGTCCTTTGCTGCATGTCTCTCCCCTTCTCTCTCCCTCTTTCCTGTCTATCTCCACTTTAAAGGCCAAAAAAAACCTAATATTTTTAAAAAACAGAAGGGAGAAGAGTCTGGGATGTGTCAAGCATTGTTCCGGCTTTTTTAGTGAATGTTCAGCCAGCCTCCCTGCGTTGGCTGATCTGAGCGTGCAAGGCAGGTTGTTGGGTCAGATTGGAAGATATTGGGGGTGCCAAATCTTTGGTTGCTTTGACCTTGCCTCCTGAGGCATTTTACAAAGTGGAACAGTATCTCATACTATTTGAGTGAAATATAAATAAACGAATAAAGCTTTCCTTTGTATGTACAAACACCCAGCAATGTATATTTTCACACAAAAAAAGTGACAGATAGATAGCTATAGGCCTAAGTTAAAAAGTTAATAAGTTAAGACACAACTAATCAAAACAAATACATTAACTAACCAATCCCCTCGGCTCCCACCTCGTCTCCGCCCCACGTCCCCATTGATTCAATGTACAGTCTAATGGCCCTTGGGATAAAGGAGTTCCTAAGTATATCTGTCTGGGATAAAAACCTGTTACTAAATTTGCTTTTCTGGGGAAAAAAGTGCTGTGTGCAGTGTCACAGTACACTGAAGTTTTTTAATTCCCCCACCCCCCCTTGATGCACGCGACAATGGCGGTGTCTACGTCGTCTGAGAATTTCTGCAGGTGGCACATCTCTGTGTAGTATGAGCTCATGCCGTGTAAAGGGTGAAAAGAAGGGAGGCCAGCACAGTCCGCTGGAGGACTCCTGTGCTGCAGGTCACAGTGTCAGATGTAAAGTCCCTCAACCTGGCATATTGTGGTCTGTCAGTGAGGTAGTCCATGATCCAGGACACAAGGTGTGGGACAATATGCATGCTGTTCAGTTTGTCTTTTGTATGGTGTTAAAGGCGCTTCAGAAATCAAAAAATGATATCCTCACAGCACTACTTTCCTTGTCCAGGTATGTAGTCGAAGCTATTGAGGTCAGAATTAAATCTCTGTATATGGTTGCAGGCACCCCAACTTTAAGCTGGTTCCCTAGGCCTAGTACAGCCTAGGGAAGTTGAATTGCATTCATTTTAATTGTTTATAATACTAGTCACCTATTTCTTGGTAAGGAATTTGTTCCCAAACGTTCATAATCACGTGGTCTCCCAGTTTTTGTATTTGTATTTCAAATGAGATATCTTGAAGGCTTTAACAAATTGTTAATAACTGAAATTAAATCACTGATACTGGACATTTTGTCTTATGGTTAGGGTTGTGCATCAATTCACACACCGATGGCAGCGGAAACCATGCAATGCACCAACCAGCACATCAGGAGCAATATAGAGGTTCAGTGACACTTCGACACTAACTCTGGGGGAGCCCGGGTTTGAACTGGCAACCTTGCGGTTCCTATTCAGCCACTCTACCCCTGAGTCACTGCATGCCACCCATAAATATAAACAAATATGCTTATAATGACTTAACTATAAATGTTGTGCTAATTTGATCACCAAAATGATTTGTCTATGATGAATAATAAATTAAGGAGTCTTTTCAGTCATTTCTAGTGGTCAGATTTTGGTAGACTTTTGATATGTTGAAGAATTAAGGTCATGGCGCCTATCTGAGTCTTATGGGATTTGATCGATCTCAGTATTAAAGAGCTCTAAAGGAGATTATGTTGAGCTCTCACTCTGAGCTATATTTGAGATGCAACAATTCTGCTATACTGAGCAACATTAAGCCATTTTTTAGATCTCCTGTATAGCTCATCAGAGCTCCATCTGAGACATACTGAGTCTATTTCTCAGGAGAAAACAAATGACAAACATACATTTGAGTTGCAAAAATGCTGCTACATTGAGCAACATTTAAGCCATTTTTGAGATCTCCTGTATGGCTCATCAGAGGTTCCATCTGAGACATACTGAGTCTATTTCTCAGGAGAAAATTTGAGAAACAGGAGCCATAAGCTGATATCTCCTTTTTGCCTCATATTGATCTCATTTATGGCTTAAGAAACAAACGAGCCAGAGATGAGATCTCAAACTTGGATTATGCTTTCCTCTGGGTCTGTGCTGTGGTCTGAACTCTGAAATTTCGCTGCTCGTTTAAACTCATTGTAATATAAAAAAAACAGCAAGAGATGATACAAACTAAGTGCACATAAATGACAATTTTTTTTCTGGGCTGGCTACATATTTTCGTTGCTAGGGGTAGTAGGGGCGCCTAAAAGTCGCTAGGGACGCAAAAAAGTCGCTAGGGGCGGCGCGCGCTACGCGCGCGCATATCCCACCCCTGGCGACTTTTAGCTACTTTTCGAGGAGCCACTAGCTACTTCCGTTAGTGGAGAGTTGGCAACACTGCTCAGGCTTATGACAGATGCGCTAATGCAGAATGTGCATGCAGTCCATATCTGCAACTGGGAAGAGTATGTCCACTCTCTGCGTATTATATGCTGCCGTGGATGGTAGCATACGATAACAATAAGTATGGAAGGTGTCTGCCTGACTTCTGGGCGATGCTGACAGCTCTCCCTGCTGAACAGGTTGCCTTCCTTGGCACTAACTTCACTCCATATTCACTTCACTTCACGTCCATGACAGGTAACCCCTATTCCATCATGGCCTGGGACATGTGCATTGAATGTACAATGAACAAGGGCAGCAAAATTAAGTCAGGCTGGCTCTTCATCCTCCAAAATGAAAATCAGCTGCTGGTGCACTCCAGCAGCTGATTGTTAATAATGTGGCCCGCAAAAGAATGGCTCACAATTACACTCTTGCCACCCGCCTGATTGCATGCATGGATGAGTTCGATTCAATCCTGTTTAATCCGGCCTCATCCACACTTCACTCACACCCTACATTCAACCATGTCTGCCTCTGATGAGCTCATTGTAGACTTTAAATCAGCCCATTCTGCAGGAGAGAAAAAGTAGAAACGGCGTTGCGCGCACACACCCCCCTCTCTCGCACGCACGCACACTTGCGTAGCCGTTGCGCGCTAGGTCTCCCGTGTCGGACTATTACTACGCCTAAACTACGCCTCGTCTGACTATTGGGGGAACTTCTGTCTGTCTAATGTCATGTCGAACTGTTGGAGTAAAAAGACGGTATTTCGACATATGGTCCGACAGTGTCAGACCATTGTCCCGTCGGCTATTTGGGGTGTCGGAAAAAAGACCGCCTCCCGTAGAGGGTTAGGCGAGGGGGGTCAAGCAGGAGGAGAGTATAGGCGAGGGGGCCCCAGGCAGGAGGAGAGTAGGCAAGGGGGCACCAGGCAGGAGGAGAGTAGGCGAGAGGGCCCCAGGCAGGAGGAGAGTAGGCGAGGGGGCACCAGGCAAGAGGAGAGTAGGCGAGAGGGCCCCAGGCAGGAGGAGAGTAAAAAATCACTTTCACCTAGAAACTCCATTCACAATTTTTATTATTCAGCTTACTGTGGAGACACATGCTGGAACTTTTTACTTTGAAATGTTTTGTAGTTTCTGAGTTATTTAACTTAAACTCCCAATGCATTCTCTATGGCAATAGCACAAACTTTGTCATGCTACTAGTCCTACATACTTAAACCTACCAACCCCATTCTAGCCTACTTAGGTAAAAAAGTATATAGAAATAGGTGTAAGCATGTAGCAGGCCCTGCGGCAGACCAAGAAGCCCCCCCCCAAAAAAAGAAGTGAGATAATAGATTAAAAAAGAAAATGCCGTATGTGACAGTAATTTATAACAGGGAACAGCTTTACGTCTCTCTACGTTCCTTTTCCCGTCCCTGCACCGCTAATGGCATGTCATGCGTTTGACTCCAGCTCTAATGGAAAATATCCACGTTGCACAAACTCAACGGAGGAGTGAGTGACAAGGAAGTATGAGATCACCGTGCCCCTGACACTGCCCTCATAGCGCTGACAACACACGGCAACCTTGTGTTCATTGAAGGCACACTAACGATGCCGCACTCCCCACCCCCCTCCATCGCTGTAAAAGCAAAAAAAGACTGCTCTCCTCTCTTCAACTCGCTCCTCCCTGCAGCTATACGCAGGTAATTGAATTGTGGCGGGTTTCTCACTATATAAGCTGACTTGTTTTAATAATACTTCTCAAGATTATGCTTAATAAGTGTGCCTTAAATGCTCATTTTTTTCCCGTCAGGCCAGGGAGCACGAGGAAGGTCTACCTTGGATCAACCCACAACTACTCAACCTATTCAAACAACGTGATAAAGCCTGGCTCAAACACCGCACATCCAATAATCCTGTTGACTGGGAAAATTACAGACTTCTGAGAAACCAATGCAAAACTCAAACAAGGAATGCACAATCAGATCACTATAAAAATAGCTTCAGACATGACTTCCATAACCCCAAACAGTTTTGGAATAAATTGAATCACTTTCTTAACAAAAACAATAAAAGCTCCATAAAACACCTCAAAATTAATAATAATATAATATCTGACCCACTGCATATTTCCCAAGCCCTCAACAATCACTTTTCCTCTATCTGTGCCAACACCCCAGATGCAAACTCGTATATCACAGCAGGCCCATCTACAATTAATACACACAATGGGTCCTTTTCATTTAAAAACATCACACCTGTAGATGTACATCAGTGAACTGAAGGAAAGCTGTGGGGCTGGTCCGGATGGCCTTGAATCCAAATTCATCAAACTTGCTGCTCACATCCTCATGTATCCCCTTGCGGATTTATTTAACCTCTCTCTGTCAACCTCCTCATTTCCATCAATATGGAAATGTGCGAAAGTCACCCCCATCTTTAAGAGTGGGGACACATCTGATCCCAATAACTATCGTCCCATCTCCATTATCTGTACCACTGCAAAAATATTTGAAAAACTGATCTATAATCAGCTCTCACATTATCTGAGTCTACACAACATCCTGTCCCCAGTCCAATCAGGTTTCAGACCACATTTTTCCACCACTACAGCCCTGCTAAAATTCACCAATGACGTACTCCTATCCTCCAGTAAAGGCCTCCTTACTGGAGCAATATTTATAGATTTATCCAAAGCCTTTGATGTGGTCGACCATTATCTACTTCTTGACAAGCTCCATGCCATTGGCTTACAGCGAAATGCCATCCTCTGGTTCAATGCTTATCTCCATAATAGGCGCCAGTATGTTGTTTCACAAGGTACCCAATCCGATTATACTATTATTGATAAAGGTGTTCCACAAGGTTCCACCTTGGGTCCACTCCTTTTTTCTATTTTTATTAATGATTTACCTGACATTTGCTCACACAGTCAAGTTCAGCTCTATGCTGATGACACGGTTATATATTATTCTGGCTCTGACATAACTCATATTCAATCATCCTTACAATCCGATTTCAACCTTGTTCAGAACTGGCTCCACAATAATAAATTACTGTTGAATAAGAGGAAGTCCTGCAGCATGGTGTTTGGCACACGTCGCAGTCAAGCAAGCACACTTGGAATAGACATTCATTTTTCAAATGGCTCCCAACTTGAGAAAGTTGACTCCTTTAAATACCTTGGAGTGTGGCTCGACCCAGAGCTTACCTTCAAACCACACATAGATTACGTTACTAAAAAAACCTATGGTTGCCTTAGCTCACTTTACCGTTCTATTAATTGCTTCTCCTTTGATGTTAGGAAAATAATTATTGCTCAAGTGATTCTTCCCATTATTGACTACGCAGATGTTGTGTATCAGAACACAACTGACTCTCATCTTAAACCTCTAAATGTTTTATACAACTCCCTGTGCAGGTTTGTATTGAGATGCCCATATGATACCCACCACTGCCTCATGTACAAATCACTCAATTGGCTGCAGCCTAAATCAAGACGGCAACTACACTGGTATCTCTTCACTTATAAATGCATTTATTTTAGGTGCCCTGATTACTTAAAACAGTACCTGGCTCAGTCTACCTCATCCTATCCACTAAGACATCTTCAATACCCTTACTTTAAAATCCCCAAAATCTCCAATGTGGTTGGGCGGAGGTCTTTCTCCTACAAAGCCCCGTTCGATTGGAACAACCTCCCTCTAGATCTTAGATCCATCTCATCATATAGTAGCTTCAGGACCTCCTTACATTCACATCTAGACTCAACTTGTCTTTGCTTCTAACCTGACTGTAACCTTTTATGACCCTGAAATATTTGCGCTGTGACCTTATCTACACTGTGTATTATGTGGTGTTTGGTGATTTAGGTGGAAGATGGTGAGCAAGCTATTTGTGTATATATGTATGTATTTGTTTATCTGTTTGTATCTGTGTACTGCATATTTTGTGTATTTGTGTACAGTATGCTTTTCTGTATTTTGTTTTTTATGGGTCCCTCTTGAAAATGAGATGCTGCATCTCAAGGGGCTGTCCCTTCAATAAAAATCTGAAAAAATCTGAAGGTGATAATATGGAACGAGGCAAAGGATTTTTTGTGTGTGTGTGCCGTGTGTGCGTGTGTGTGTGTGTGTGTACAGTATGTGTGCGTGTGCGTGTGTGTGTGTGTGTGTGTGGGGTGCTGGTGGAGCATTGCAGTGCTGGTATAGGTGAGTCCGCACTACAGGAAAACACTAGACCTTAAATAAGCTCACGTTGATTCCAGAGGCTTCACCTATAAATCCAACTGTGCCATTTGCAAAGCAAACAAACAGCCTCCGACGTGACGGTTTCTAAACGAGGTGTCGCCAAAGGATAATTGCAGTGATAATTGTTGTGACTGCTTGTGTGCATTTTGAGGTCAGACAAGAGGTCAAAGGTTCAAAGGTGAGGCTGGGGTCGTGTCTTATCAGTCTGCTGCGCTCATGGCTTGCGTGGTTTTAAGTGTCCGCTCCAGTGGTTTGGTCAGGTTTTAACGTGTGCGAGAGCGAAAAGGACCACCACGCAGTGTTGCCAACTCTCCAGTGACGGAAGTAGCTAGTGGCTCCTCGAAAAGTCGCTAAAAGTCGCCAGGGGTGGGATATGCGCGCGCGTAGCGCGCGCCGCCCCTAGCGACTTTTTTGCGTCCCTAGCGACTTTTAGGCGCCCCTAGCAACGATATGACATAAATATGTAGCCAGCCCAGAAACACATTTGTCATTTATGTGCACTTAGTTTGTATCATCTCTTCATTTGATAACACATCGTTTAAACTCATTGTAATATAAAAAAAAACATACATCAATTCAACTAATGTTTAGAACGCTATTTTGTTCCGATCCATACAGGAATTAGAAGGTTAATACTTTATGCATCCGAGTGTGTATTTTATTTTTACTAGCAGACTAAACTGAGCTGCCAGTGCTTCCTCCTTTCTTGCTCTGTCGAGCTCGAGGGGCGCGTTCGGAAATACCGCACCGGAGCGCACTCGCCTAGGCAGAGCAAGAAAGGAGGAAGCACTGGTAGACAGTCTGTGCAGTGTGCACATAACCGAGCCGAGGAAGCCACTGAGCCTGCTGTGACCTGTGAGCCAGACCAGACGCGCCGACCACTTTAAGTTTTGCCAATTTAGCGGATTTGAGGCTGAGAAAAAGAAAAAAAAAGATTTTATCTCTGGCGCATATCTGGCGCCTGTCAACACGATTTGTCCCCAATTCACCAGGGGAAAAAAGCTAGATTTCTCGCCAGAAGCTTTTCACTAATTCAGTCGCTAGGGGGGTCTGGAAAGAAGCTAAATATGACGACAAATCCGCTAAGTTGGCAACACTGCCACCACGGCATATGGGCTATGCCCTATATAGCCCATATGCCTTGGCTATATAGGGTTCAAGGTCACACCGCTGAAAAAACAAAAGACAAGGAACAGAAACGGTGTCCGCTCTTTCAGCCGGCTCTCTCATATATGGCCTTTGAGGCGTCTCTCTACAACGAGAAAAGCAGAAACCGCACCGCCGTATCCAGAGACGAATTAAAAACAAAAATGACGGGTGCAGGATTCTTGAAAAGCAACTCTCTCTCTCTGACGTCATATGAGCCGAGCGGAGTAACGGCTCAGACAGGCCTGAGACGGAGCTGCGCGGGGAATGGAAGTAAGCTGATCTGCAGTCAGCGGGGCGGGCGCTTTAGTTTGGGCCACGCTGGCTGGGATCAGCTCCACCGCCATGCAGACAGACAGACAGACAGATGGATAGATAGACATAACATTTGCATAATATTGTGTGTTGTCAGCGGAGTGACGGCTAGCCCAGGTAGTTATCTGAGGGAACATATAGCGTATGCGTTTACTTGCGTGCGTGCGTGCGTGCGTGCGAGAGAGAGAGAGAGAGAGAGAGAGAGAGAGAGAGAGAGAGAGAGACAAGTGTGTGTGTGTGTGTGTGTGTGTGCGCGATGCCTCTTCACGGGGAAAAACAAAAACACAGCTTATTAGAAAACACTTTCTTTGCCCATGCATGGCTATAATCAGCTTTATACAATTATAGTAACTAACGCATAGTAAAATATTATAATACTTTGCTGGTCACTCACTGACTTTTTCTTTTGGCCAGGATCATATAGTGTATTATACTTTTCATAGTTGTGAGAATGATAATTCTACACTACATGATCAATGCAAAAAATAAATGTATAATGTGTTCGGCAATTGAAGTAATCAAGAAATGCATTATAATGTATTATGAAAATTGTAATCTCTCAAGACAAAAACAAAAAAGAAAACTATAATGCATTTTCTCTTTTTTAATCGTAATTGTTATCCCACGGTTTTGCAACCCATTTTTTCACCCAGTGTCAATTAACTAATGTAATCCTGGGCGCTACACGTCCTCTGCCAACCTGGGGGGGGGGGCAGCGGACTGACCTCATGCTTCCTTCTATGCATGAGGAGTCCAAGCTGCTTGTTTTCACCTGATAGTTTCCCCGGCTGGACGTAGCACGTGGAAGGAACACGTTATTCCGACCAGTTCCTTTACCCTCCATCAGGCACCCAGGCTGGCCAGGGGGAGGTAGTTTAGAGACCAGGATTACTGCATGTTTTTTGTGCGGGTACCTACCCTAGGGGACACGGGGAGAACATGCAAACTCCACACAGAAAGGCCCTTTCGCCAACCCCAGCTGCGAGGCGACAGCACTACCGACTGGGCCACCGTGATTATTAATATAAAGCATTATGAGTAGAATACAGTATATATGAGTGCTTGCAGTGTATAAACATCGGAGTGAGCTGGCAGGAAGAGAATGACATGGAGAGCTCTGGTGAACGCCCTTTATGAGTCAAGTCACAGTGTCGTAAGTATATGAAGCATTCCAAGTATGTTATTGCCATGGACATGGAAGTTTGCTTCAGGGAACTTGTTGTGAGCTCTTACTTTGACATTCTCTGTGGATGAGCACTGATCAGGGCTACAAAATGAAAATGATTGGCCGAGAGGTCCTGCTGACAATTCACAGTGATTGATTTAGAGTTGAGCTGGGAGTCATTATAGACCCAACCCAACCGACCCAACCCAACCATTATAGACCCGTTGCACTAACTTAAATAATGATGAAATGCCTGGAAAGACTGATTCTGAACATCATTCTGCCAGCAGTCAGGTCACAGCTGGACCCTTTCCAGTTTGCCTACCGGGCCAAGAGGGGGACAGAGGACGCTGTGGCATGCCTCCTTCACTCCCTTCTCCAACACCTGGATTCATCTTCGGACAATTTTGCCACTATTCTTTTTGTTGACTTTAGTTCTGCCTTTAATACAATTCAACGCCATCATATGATCAAGAAACTGCATCAGCTCAACATCCCCCCACTTCTCATACACTGGACTCACAGCTTCCTGAGCAATAGACCACAAACAGTTAAAGTAGGTACATCATTTTCATCAACTGCCATCACCAACACAGGGGCCCCTCAAGGCTGTGTCCTCAGCCCCTTCCTCTACACTCTGTACACAAATGACAAATGACCCACTAACATCACATACTTTAAATACTCTGATGACACTGCCATTCTCGGACTGCTCCATGACAATAACTCTATTACGGTCTATCAGAATACCATTTCTCATTTCACACAGTGGTGCACTGACAACTACCTAGAGTTGAATGTGGTCAAAACAAAATAACTGGTCATTGAAACAACAACCCACACTGGACTTAACCCACTCCTCATTAATGGTAAAACAATAGAACAGGTAGACAGCTTCACTTATCTTGGACTCACACTGGACAATAGACTCAGGTTTGATCAACACATTACATCTATCCAGTCACGCTTTCAGCAAAGACTCCATGTAATCCGTAAACTAAGATCATTATCTGTTGCTCCTCATCTTCTGCTATTATTGTACAAAAGCATTATTCAACCTGTTCTGTTGTACTGTTCTGCATGTTTCTACACCATACTGTCCATGCCTAACAGGAACAAACTTTTCAGTATCACCCGTATTGCTTCCAAAATCATCGGACTACCTACACCCACACTTTCTGATATGAACAATAACGCCATCACACGACTAGCACTCTCGATATCAAATGACACTGACCATCCTCTGTATCGTTTCTTTAACCTCATGCCATCTGGACAAAGATACAGAACCTTGCCATGGAAAAAGGTCCGTTTTAGTAGGAGTTTTGTCCCCTCAGCCATCGCGGCATTAAACAAACTGCCCCGTCGATAGGATGGTTCTGTACACAGCTTGTGGGGACCTCATGTTTTGGTTTTTTTGTACTGTCTTGGTGTTATGTGCTCTGTGTTGTTTTTGATGTGGGTGTTGAACTGTTGAACAGATTGTGAAGACAAATATCCTTCGGGACAATAAAGATTATTATTATTATTATTATTATTATTATTATTATTGTGGGAACACACTCTGTATTGACAAAAGCGCAATTTATGTTTTGTCTGCAAGAATGGAGAGATTGAAACTTTGCTTTGGAATGCACGAGTGATTTGTGTGTGTGTGTCTTAACCCATTTTGGGCGGAAACCCCTTTTGGTGTTAGCATACAAGCTCATAAACGTGAAAATATTTATTTCAGAAAACTGGAGGATTTAGAAGAATCTGTTTAATTTTGTTCCGTTTGTTGCCTTAAGAACACTTTTGTCCCAACAGGAATATAGGCTGTTTAAGTCGTGTGTGCAATGATAACAAAGGATTATTATTCCCAGTTACACTTTTTCAATGCTTTTCATACTTACTTATATTTGTCTTATCTCAGCTTCCCCCCCTTAATGCAATCTATAGTTATATAGAATTATAAACAGTTAAACGTTATACATTTCTGTATTAATAGGTAGTTAATTTACATTTCTGTTGCTGTCTAAACATGACAAACAAGAACAGGCCACAGCAGTCAGTGTAAATCACTTCATACACTTGCCTAACAGGAAGGATAAATAGGCATAACAAGAACAATGTTGGATTTGACAGAACAGATGAATTGACCAAATATAATAAAACTGCTAAGTTTGTTCTTTGAACAGACTTTGGAGCCGATGCCATCTGGCACGGTAATTTCTAGCTCGTTAACAATGCCCATTGGTCTGAAAGACCAATGGTTCTTTCCAGGAAAGGCATGTGGATATAGTAGGCTACATGGCCAGTAATACCATGCCAACAATAATGACCACTTTTAGTACAAAGTGGTCATAATTGTACCTTTAATTGCACCATGTCCCTGCATGGTGTGGTAGAGAGATGGTAGAAACCAGTGGTCGACAATGTGCTCAACCCTGGAGTCAAAGTATAGATAGATACTCCTGGCCAAAATATCGAGTGAAAGTTGCTCTGTCAATTTCTTTTTTAATAAATCTTTGTAATATCAATGCTTATGCATGCACAAAAGATAACAATACCCAGAGGAAAGCAGAATCCAAGATTGAGAGCTTGTCTATGTCTCTTTTGTTTCTCAAGCCATAAATGAGATCAATGTGATACAAAAATGAGATCTCAGCTATGGCTCCCGTTTCTCATCCTTTTCTGCTGAGAAACATGTCTCAGGTGAACGATCTGGTGAGCTATACGGGAGATCCCAATAATGGCTCAAATGTTGCTCAATTCAGCAGAATTGTTGTGTCTCAAACTTTGCTCAGACAGAGCCCTCAATATTATCTCATCTAAAGCTCATTTAAGCCTTTTAGATGTCTCACAACGACCTCTGTGGATCTGTAAAAGAGATCTCAACATAATCTCAAAGAGATCTCAACATAATCTCAAAGAGATCTCAACATAATCTCATTTAAGACTCAGATTGGCCAGTAACCTAGCCATCAATCAGATCTTCAATAATTCATAATGATCAGCTGATGCAATGTGTGTTGAATGCACACATTAAAAACACCATTGATGAAGGGAAATTACATAATTGTCCCGGGAGGCATACTTTGGTTCGACATAGCATTGGTCCAAGGTGCGTTAAGGGTTGGGAGAGGGCTATGGTTAGGTTTAAGTGTGCTGTCCCGTGGGATGTTAGGTTGTCATTATCGGACCAATGGTATGTCGGACAAAAATGCATGCACCACATTCAATGCCTTTGGAAATAAAGAGTTTGTTGTCACCTAATCATAGCAACACAAATTAGACTTTAATATATTAGCGCCCTTTACTTCACACGGGTGGTACTTTTTAATAGAACACACCATATAACTAATGTGATGCCGTTATATTGCAATACATAACATAAAAAATGTTTCACACTAGATCATTTCATATTTTGTGGACTTTATTCATCATTTTCAGAAAGTAAACGATACACATTAAATGAAAAAGAAAACAGTTGTGAATGAATTCAGACTACCACAGTAGCATACCATACATTGTGCTGCATATCAGTGGTGCTCAAAGTTTTTCATGTCGGACCCCCAAAGTGACAGATTAGAAAACGGTGCCTTATTTGAAGAACCATTTCAGGGACCCCATAAGAGAAGATTTGTACAGCTCCAGCAGTGATTCTCAACTCGTTTAATTTCAAAGACCTCCATTTTGATATTAAGCTACATACCACCATTTAATGGCATTGGTATCTCAGGGACCTCAATTTATAATGTAAATTCAAAGTTAATTTAAGTCAGAGTGTGGAAATGGAACCAAATGGACGCGCTGAGATTCATTTGGTTCCTAATAACAATCAAATGCCACAGACGAAAAACAGTCTAAGTCCACACTATTTATCCATAATGTATAAATGATAAGGGTTCAGGACAACGAAGCCTTTTCGTGGAGGGGTCAGAATGAAATTTGGACTTAGACTGTTTTTCGTCTGTGGTACTCGTTTAGCTGGGAACCCTCTGTAATTCCCTTAAGGACGCATGGGTGTCCCCAGACCACAATTTGAGAACCAATGCTGTACATACAGAGCGCATAAAGCCTGCACATTCCCCTCTTTTGACTGAGGTGTAAACTGGAAACAATACAGTAATTACATGAACAAAAATACAATTACATAATGGACTTCATATTACATTGAGGTTCTAGCTGAAGCACAGTTGAAGCTTCTGACAACTAAATTACTCTCTAGACTACAGTTTAATCGGATAGTGAATCTAAACCAGCTAGTAACTTTAGACTTTCCTGTGAATTGTCAGTTATTATTATTATAAGCAGATTTTCCAAAACTGTAATTTCTATAGAGTGGACAAGCTCCAATTACATTACTCCTATGTTTCTGTGGTTTCCCTCAGAATTCTCCAGACTCTGGGTCCTATAGTAATACAAATTTAAAAAAAAGAAGCGCTACATGGGTCCTTTATGTAGAGAACACTGTAGACAGGTGCTCTTTGGAGAGGGTTTCATATAGCAAAGCACAAGATTTCTTAAAAAGTACTATACCTTGAGTCAATGTGACTGTGGAAGGAGGTAAAAGGTGGCGAACTTAAAAGAGGGTCCAAGGCAGCTCTGCCCAGTTCAAGTAGAAAATAATCCTTTGTCATTAAAAGGGTTAAAAACACGACCATTTCATTAAAAGGGTTAAAAACACGACCATTTCATTAAAAGGATTAAAAACACGACCATTTCATTAAAAGGGTTAAAAACACGACCATTTCATTAAAAGGGTTAAAAACACGACCGTGGTCGTGTTAACCCCTTTAATGAAATAAAGGATTTTTTTCTACTTGAACTGGACAGAGCTGCCTTGGACCCTCTTTTAAGTTCGCCACCTTTTACCTCCTTCCACAGTCACATTGACTCAAGGTATAGAACTTTAAGAAATCTTGTGCTCTGGGTCCTATAGTTCAAATACTGATCCATAGCTCTGAAGATACACAGTAATATCCTAGAGCACTCTAGGCTCTGAAGCTAACCGATTGCGTTGCAATTAAGAGCTGTAAAATCAGAGGGTTCTAGGTATAGACAGGGGCTGTATTTTGCATGCAAGACCTGGTACTTAAGACACGCAAAATACAGCCCACAGAATCTACTTGGAGATGTCTACTATAACCAATCTACTTCACATGACTCTGAGTGTGGCCTGATGCTTGTCAGAGTTCAAAGCAGACAGTTGGAAGGCAAGTGCTGCGGTCTATGAACACTCAAAACACTGTCTAATCCCTCTCCAGTGTGTTTGGGAAATGTGCAGCAAACACAATGCCAGGTATGGAAGACAAATCTAACAACATCACCTTGGCCAAAACATTCTCAAGTTGTAAAACTATCCTTTTTTGTGGGATTTCAACCAAGCTCACAATGTGAAAACATGTCCCACCTGTTACATTATCATACAAAAGTTGGGTGCCTTGTCGTGAGTATTCATTCAGAAAAACAAAATTTCTTTGTTTGTAAGAACAGAAAAAATCTATCTGGCCATATTTAATCTGCATGCCATCATGGAATGTCACAGTATTATTGTTTCTTCTTCTGTCTTTCACATACTGCTGTGAGTTGTACACTGTTCTGCCAATCTGTGCTCTTTTGAACATTTTTACCACATGCACATTGTGTGCGCTGTCACCAAGGCACTTTTCAAAGGCTAACAGATCATCTGGTCCAAGCGACTTCTCAGTGGATGCACCAATCAGCATCGCTTTGGTGACATGTGCACCCCAAATGTCATATCCCGTCATTTTGGCCAACAGTTTAGCAGCTACATTATCTGGGTTAATGGTTGTAGCAATACTTGGGAGACACTGTATGAGCTTAACAGCATTAACCATTTGCATAGGAATGTTCTGGGTTCCATGAATAAGACTAAGTATATGGACTTGGATCGGTGGAACCAAGAAACACCCAGTGTACTGCAACCTCTGCACCCTCCATCTCCGTCCAGTGATGCTCCACTAGGTGTGGTCCCTCCGCTAAGTGTCTAAGACTTGGCACCTTCACATTTTTTGCAGCCAAAATTTTTTTTTTAAACTTTTCTTTACTGTTTTTGATGTGCTTTCAATCTTTCTAGGTCAACCAAATCCATCTGACCAGAGCATACCAGAGGGTCAAGGGTGGCAGCCTTGCGACTCTTGTCGGCCTGAGGTGGAGAAGCTCCAGCTCCAGTTAAGGAGGATAATCACTGTGCTCTCCAGTATCAGTAAGTTTTATTGCCTGTAATGTTGCAGTTTTCAGTTATGTCTTCTAATTTCTTTGTCACACTTGAAATTTTACTTTATCCTGTAGCTCTTTGTGAGTTCTCTGACTTGACTGAAAAACATTGGTATCCCAAAATAAAACTGTTTTCTGTTTACTGAAGAGCTGGGGAGATCGACCCATGCTACTGAACAAATACTCATCAATGACTGCTATCAGAATATACTGTAGAGCTATATAGAACAGTACTCAATCTTATTGTTTTACAAATACACTCGGTAGACTCAGATTTTTTTGTCTTTGTTCTAGGCTCTGAGCAACTAGACGCACTGAAAAGCCTTATCACCCTGGTCGGTGACGTTGAGTCTGGAGTGTCCAATCTCGGGCAGCAGGAGCTATATCCAGGTATGGATGTATACGTTTGCCATACTGTACATTTCACACTGAACCTGACGTTCTTGGTAGCGAGTGAGGTCACGGTTCTGTTTTCATGGTGCACTGAGAGCAGAAGGGGGTCCATGTAGCTGAGCCTTACAAGTGCAAAACTGATGTCTTAAAATGCAGTTTGTTAATTGCTCGCTCTCTATTCACAGGCTGTGGACAGTTGATTTCCTCTGTGCAGCTGGCAGCCATTCACCAGCGTGCCGGGAAGCACTGCAAGCGGCTCTTCCACGCATTGTTTGAGGTGTTCTTCACCAATGAGGAGTGCCGCAATGCTGTCGTATTCGGCAAGCATGGCTTCATCCCAGAGGGGAAGCACCGACTGAATGAGGCAAAGAGGGATGCACTGTTCAGTAAGTATTTGTCACACCACTAGCTTCTCAGAGTAGTGTTATAGATGGCCAGTCAGTGGAGTTGGTAACTACTTATAGATATCTTGGGACCATAATCGACAATCGTCTGAAATTCGAATTCCAATACTGAAATTGTTCTCAAGAAAGGCCAGCACTGCCTTTTCTGTTTAAGGAAGTTAGACATGTTTCAGGTAAACAAATCAACGATATAGACTAGAGCCTTCATTGAATCTACTTTGCCATTTGCGCATATGGTAATCTAGGTATTGGACAGAAAGATGCCCTCAAAGGGGTTGTTAAGGGGGCTAGAAAGATTGTGGGGGGTAAAATTTGTGTATATGTGTGTGTGTGTGTGTGTGTGTGTGTGTGTGTATATATATATATACACACACACACACAGTGTATATATATATATACACACACACACACACAAGCAGGTGCTCAAAAAAGCATCTTCAATTGGAGCAGACCGCTCTCACCCCCTAAACCGGGAATATGTATTACTGCCTTCCGGCCAATTAATGGTAAAAGACCCCTGTAACCAAAAATAACACATACTGTACCTCCATCCGGGCCATCAATAAGGGAAGCAGCAGTAGGAGGTATAGCTGCTGTTTAGTTTTAGGGGTGGGTGGTGAGGATGGTTGTAGTTACACTTTTGGTTCTAGTTTTTGGCTGCCTTTTTGTGCAGTAAAAAAATGCAGGTTCCAACATGTGCTGGTGGGATGTACAGTACGTACACTCTGAAACGGGTTGGCCTCGTCTGTGGCTATGCTGTGCTCAGTCTGTAGAGAGTCATATACTGTAGTCTTTACAATGTATACATTTAACCGGGGGAAGCCCATGTTGACTGACTTGTGTAGCTCATGTAATCTTCTCTGTCTGCAGACTACGTCTTGCGGTGTTCCTCACTGGCATCGTGGACACATGCTTACACTGCGGAGGGCTTGAAGAAAGCCATGATCAATAAGTGCCGAAGCCGTGCAAAGGACTAGGTACTCCCCAGTGTTTTTGGCAGCAGATTTTAGTTTTAGTCATTAGTCTCTTGAATAGTTTTCACTTAGTTTAGTCACCTGGAATGTTTTGGTCACCTATTTTCAGCATGCAACTAATTGTAAAATGACTTTAATATGTCCAGTTATTTGTTGACGAAATTGTCAGTATATTTAGTCATCATAGCTTAGTTTTGATTTAGTTTCCATTTAGTTTCTCAGTGGAAAAAGGTAGAAATGTTTGTTTTAGTCGACGAACAACACTGCACTGTTTTGGTTGTGGGCATTTGTTTAGTACACATGCAAAATGTTAAAGATGATGCACTGTTGCACTTAAAGGACCACTTTTCAACCTGCTTTCATAAAATTGGTCCTCACTAATGTTCATGATAAAATACTACCCTTTTTTCCTACTCTGTCTGTGTCTCATAGGTGGGCTGTGGGCAGTTCAGAAACCTGTCCACCAGTGACATCATCGATGGTGAATATTTGAAAAACATATCTTGAAAAACGGCCAAACGATGATGTCACTGGTGGATGGGTTTCTGAACTGCCCACAGCCCTCTTATGAGACACAGACCGAGTAGAAAACAATTGTATTTTTATCATGAACATTAGGGAGTACTAATTGTATGAAAAGTGGTGAAGTGGTCCTTTCAACTTTTATGTAAATTTTGATGGCAATACATTTTAGTTTTTTTTATATATACTGTAAATGTATGTGTTAAAGCTGCCTGCTATAAGCAATAATATGTCAACATACATAGTTGCTTATAGCTTTAATGTGCAATGTTGTGGTTTTCAACCAGCATGTGGTTGAGAGATTGTTTGTGGATGGATAACTAATAAATTAGTTTTTGCCACAATTTGAAGCTGTTTTATTTTTTTTACATTTAAAAATAAATGAATGATTTCATATCTATTAGCATGTTCACTGTTTCTCCTTTAAAGCTCAAAGTGAGAAAGGTATGGCTCATTTATACCTCGGTGAGAAATGGGAAATTAAATCTCAATTATTTCTAATGTAGTCTCAATGAGAAGCTAAAGAGACTTAACAAAGCCAATAGGGAGATCTCACCTAGGTCTCATTTATCTCTCAAATACAGCTCTTAATGTATCTCACCTATGTCTCATTTATCTCTCAATTACAGCTCTTAATGTATCTCACCTATGTCTCATTTATCTCTCAAATACAGCTCTTAATGTATCTCGCATATGTCTCATTTATCTCTCAAATACAGCTCTAATGTATATTCGCCTATGTCTCTCTGTAGCTCCTAGTATTCAAGTTAGGAGCTGAGCTGAGAAATAAAAGCTGGTTTCTCGTGAGAAGCATCTGAGATTAAAACGAGAAGCAGATTTTTCCTCTGGGGAGTGCCTCTGCAGCTGCTGCGTCGAAAAACCCCTACCCATTAAAAAACAACAAAAAATAAAATCCTCTCCAAGGACCATCACCTTACCGTGGTGGCTGCCTGACACTGTTTTTTTACACTGTTTGGATTTTATCTCTGGCGCATATCTGGCGCCTGTCAACACGATTTGTCCCCAATTCACTGAGGAAAAAAAGCTAGATTTCTCGCCAGAAGCTTTTCACTAATTCAGTCGCTAGGGGGGTCTGGAAAGAAGCTAAATATGGCGACAAATCCGCTAAGTTGGCAACACTGAGCCTGAGAGTATAGTATCTTTTCAAGGCAGCCTTTAAAGAGCATAGCCTATATTTGTTTTTCCTAATAAAGTTGTCCTTTTCCTATGTTCTCTCCCCTTGCCCCCACACATGTAAAATGTATTTTAGTAGGCTACTCATGCGCTATATAAATCCCAGATATTATTATTATTATTAATATTATTACTAGGAGTCCAGTGTTTGATGGTCTTGACTTACACACTAGTAGTAGGCCTATGGCGAGAAAGATATTTTTTTTGTTTCACACAAGTGCTATTATTATCCAGAGTCCAGTGTTTGATGGGCTTGATTTACTAGTAGTATGGTCAGAAAGAAATTAAATGATGTTGTGCTTCACATGTTAAAACCTCAGAGAAATCGCTGTGGTTGCATGGTATCGAAAGTGGCATTGAAATATCAATACTTTTCCAAATATCATATCGATGTTGAAAAAACAGTATTGTGACAACACAAGGTACAATATCACAGTAAAGATGATAATAATCTAATATGATGTGTGTAGTTCTTTATGGATCTAGCCTCTTAATTTTGATCTCAAAGTGCACCAGATTGAAGCATTTACATCGCTAATTTACCAAAAGAATATCGGGAAAAAAAAACTGTGTGTGTGTGTGTGTGTGGGGGGGGGGGGGGAGGTTTTATTTTCTACACCACAGTGGACATGTCCCCTGTGGTGAGAGGTTAATTTCTACCTCGACAGGGCTGCAATGCAACGCAGCAGGTGATCTGATGAAGTGAATGATTGACCACTCAGAATCAGAGGGAACACTCAACCAAGCCATTTAAACGGGGCCTTTTATCACACTTATTTCACACTACAGGAGTCTTTACTCATAATGGTCCTCATTCACAAAGGAGAAATACGCCTGTGTAAGATGCGTAATATCGTATTCATCGAACAATGAAGCTACGATTAGGTCCCGCGTAAGGGAAGCTGGTGTAATCACACTCATTCGCCTGGTGTCGCCTGGTTTGATGGAACATCCAAGCCCATTCCACACCATATAAGGCAACAGGAAATATCTAAATACGTCATCATAGCCTGCACAGATCAAGTTATACAACACTGAACCGCAATGAGCTTGTCGAGCAGTTAACTTTGACAGGCGGGTCTCTGCCCAACGTGGGCATTCAAATGCTAATAAGGTGGCTTTTGTTCTGTTGCCCTCACTTTGAGCACTCACGATCATTATTGAAACATGACGCCCCTGTGTGTGCATGTGTGTGTGTGTGTGTGTGTGTGTGCGTGCGTGCGTGCGTGCGAGTGTGTGTGTGTGTGTGTGTGTGTGTGTTTGTGTGTGTGGATTCTTTTATTTTTTTAACCTTTATTTAACCAGTAAAAACCACATTGAGACTGAAGTCTCCTTTACACAGTGTGAACTGGCCAAGACAAGAGGCAAAATAAGTGACACAGCTCTGCCAGTAACAAAAAAAAATACAGGACAGGCATACAATGCTCATAAACACAGTACCCACTACCGAAGAAGCTCAAAGGGGAGCGAACAGGAACGTTTAGTAATGCGACCAATAAGGACTAATAAATAAAAACTAAGCAACGGAAATTGCTAGTAGACTAAAAAGCATTCAGGCATTTGCTATACATCAAAGTAGGAGCAGTGTATGGGAAGTGTGCCCATGATGGCAATCCTTTTAAAGCTCACTAGGGGAATCACAGCAGCCAGTTTGAGTCTGGATTGTAGGTCATTCCAAGACCAGTTTCCAGCCTCAGATTTTGTTAAGGGCACGACGTAGCATAACCAAGCATTTGATTTGAGGTTGAGAGAGTTTTGGACAAGTTCAATAGGGGGAGTTGGTTATAAACCTCAATGCAATATGAAACAGGGGGTCGAGTCCTATAGGGGGAATTGGTTATAAAACTCAATGCAGCATGAAACAGGGGGTCGAGTCCTATAGGGGGAATTGGTTATGAACCTCAATGCAGCATGAAACAGGGGGTCGAGTCCTATAGGGGGAATTGGTTATAAAACTCAATGCCGCATGAAACAGGGGGTCGAGTCCTATTCAGTATTTAAGTCCGACGTCATTTTGTAGTGCTACGTTACGTCCGGGTTAAAACTATTATTTTAAAACTATTATTATCATTATTATTGAAGGTGGCAACAGTCCATTTACTCTGTAAAATATTTCGGGGGCATATTTAGAACGTGTGCAGGCTTAGTATATTGAATGTAGTTTGCATTAATGAGGATTTAGTTGACACAATAAAATAAAATGGCGATAGTATTCCATGTGGGGCAGACCAAGGGGCCAGCTATGCACTCCAATGTTGAAGCGCTGGGCCCTAGTGGTAAGAGGAAGGACTGCAGGCGGACCCGTGGATTCTTGTGCAACCGAGCGCCCAATGTAAAGCCCAGGTGCACTCTGGGTGCACTTCCGCATTTGGACACCAAAATTTGGTGTCCAAATGCGGAAGTGAAATGCTGAATCAGCGAAATAGACGGTACTTCCGGCAGCCTTCCGGGTGCTTCAAAACGCCACTGAGCAACTTCCACTGACATGAATAGCGGAGGGGGCGGAGCTTCGCGCTAGTTTAGTCTCTATCCTTTTAATACTCTATGGGGCAGACGGCCTGTTACAGCCAGATTTGGGAGAGCAGCGCAGCTTTGTTGTTGCAAGGAAAGCGGTAAAATTAGACTTTCGTGGTCTCAGATTTTGTCCGACGGAGCGTCACAGTATAACTCCATAGGGGCACAAAAGCGACACAAAAGTAGGACCCGGAAGTATCTCAGGAGGGGGCGCACACGTCACAGCTAAAATACTGAATAGGGGGAATTGGTTATGAACCTCAATGCAGCATGAAACAGGGGGTCGAGTCCTATAGGGGGAATTGAAACATGAAACAGGGGGTCGAGTTTGCTCAGAGTTGAGGAACTAGCAAAGCGGTAGACAGTATTGCCATAATCAAGCTGCGACAGGAAGAGGCCTACCAGCTTTTTGCTATAAGCATTAGAAAAGCAGGACTTAATTCTGTAGATGAGGATGAGTGTGTGTGTGTGTGTGTGTGTGTGTGTGTGTGTGTGTGTTTGTGTGTGTGTGTGTGTGTGTGTGTGTGTGTGTGTGTGTGTGTGTGTGTGCGTGCGTGCGAATGTGCGGTCGGTCTGTGACAGCGCTGTGCTCGCCACAAAGCTCGAGAAGCACACACCACACACACACACACACACACACACAACCATACAATACATGCTTCCAATCTTCTGACCAAACACAGGGTGTGTGTGTGTGTGTGTGTGTGTGTATGCAATGTCACAATATGACCTTTAGGAGTGCATTGACGCATGCAGAGCATACACAGCCAACATTATAGACATTTTGTCATGAACAGGTATCCACCAACACCTTTAGGACCTGGTCCTGTCTAGTGTTGTCGAAAATATCGATATATCGATAAATATCGATTCTGAAAAATTTAAACGGTTCGATATGACTTTTCCATAGTATCGATACTATCGATACTGTCCCGCTCCGTGCTCTCGTTGGTTGAGATCATGCTCCCCAGCGCACACAAATATTACAGCCCCCTCCAAACTGAGCCTTGAGGGAGCGGAGGGGCCATCACCGACGAGTCACCGTCACGGCCAAGCTACACCAGGCTTTTCTCGCTCGTTTACACTAAACGCGCGGACCGTGCGTGCGTAAGCCAAATGCCCTGGCTACATCAATCTGTCAGACGTGCGGCAGGTTTGTGCGGGACCTTCCGGGAGGATATATAGATATGCGCGCATGGGGGCATACGTAGCCCAACATTTTTGATTCTCGTAGAGGTTTTTTTTCGATTCTAACGAATCTCTCTACGAGAGTCTAAACGTTAACCCCGCCCCTAACGTCGAGAAAGCAACCTTGGTGCCTTTAAATAACTCTTACCTTGTACAAATACAAAATCTAAGCTGCTTTTATTTTTGCCCCACTTGTTTGTGACGTCTGCGGAACCATATTAAACCCTGCTTATGCTTATTTTTCCAATAAAAAAGGTATTTTAATCAACTCTGTCTCGGAATCTGGCGGCCATCTTGCTTTTCTCTCCATTGTAAATGCGCAAGAGAACCCTGGCCGCTAGGGGCGCGGGCAATATTCTGTTGCGCCGTTTACCGCATTTACAATACCCTTTTTATTGAAAAATAAGCATTGACAGGGTTTAATATGGTTCCGTAGACGTCACAAACAAGTGGGGCAAAATTTAAAGCAGCTTAGATTTTGCATTTGTACAAGGTAAGAGTGATTTAAAGGCACCAAGGTTGCTTTCTCGACGTTAGGGGCAGGGTTAACTTTTAGACTCTCGTAGAGAGATTCGTCAGAATTGAAAAAAACCTCTACGAGAATAAAACATTTTGGGCTAGGGGCATACGCACGTAAAAAAATAGAACCGATCCTATTTTTAGAGAACGCGTAGGATGGCCCGCGGTATCCGTGCGTCTGGTGTAGCATATCATTGACATATATTGGTCCTATCCAAATGCACTGTACGCGCGAAATTGCCTGGTGTAGCTTGGCCGTGAGTCCTGAATCCTCCTCCTCAGACAGAGCACAGCGCAAATGAGCGCAGCAGCACTCACAGACACTACTACACTGTGTCGTTCTCTCTCCACGCTGTGTTAACTTCTTTAACGCTCGTATTTCTTTATGTAAGATAAAGAATCCGATGTACACGGAGAGCTAAAGAGGACAGTTACTTGTTGCTGTCATAGCGATAAGCTAACTAGCTAAAGCTATCAACAGTCAACACAATATAGCTACTAGCTAGCAAGCTAACGTTGCAATCGGTTGCTGTGTGTGTGTGTGTGTGTGTGTGTGTGTGTGTGTGTGTGTGTGTGTGTGTGTGTGCGTGCGTGCGTGCGTGCGTGCGTGCGAGATTCTGGATATTAATAATTCTACTAATAAAAAAAATAATAGTTTGAGTAGGCTGGCCTTAGACAGGATGCATTGAATAATATCTGAATAGATTATCAAACTTTATTTATTTTGATTTATTTTTTATAATTATAAATTATAAAGATTATAAATAAGTATAGTTATAAATAAGGAATAGAAACCAAGATGATGTGGTTGACTGGTCAGAAATAAATTAAATGCTGTTGTGCTTCACAACTTTACTTTTATGTGTAGGCCTATACTGGTTTATAATCCATAGTTATTTATAATAATATTAATAATAATTATTATTATAGGCCTAATAATACAATTAAAAAAAAATATGAAAGTGCATAAGACTGCACAGCTTTTATTTGTAATAAATGTTAAACCCTCAGAAATCGCCGTGGTTGCGTGGTATCGAAAATGGTATCGAAATATCAATACTTTTCCAAATATCGTATCGAAGTTGAAAATCCAGTATCGTGACAACACTATAGTCCTGTCTGCTAACTGTCTGTCCATGTGGACACATAGTGGACTTAATGGCTTTACAATGACAAACGCTACATAACAGATCTGTCTGTCCCTGTGGACACTAGTGGACTTAACCCTGCAAGACCTGGATATATTTCTACTTGCAAAAAAGAGATTTCAACCTTACTACTACTTTCTACTACTAGGACTTTGCAGAGGACATTATGTAAAAAAGGAAAAAAAAGTTTAGTGCAAATGTTATGCACATTTATAATGACAAACGCTACATGGCAGATTCACTAAGTCTGTCCATGTGGACACATACTGTAGATAGATACTTTACAATGACAAACGCTACTGTACATGGCAGATTCAAACTCCTAGAACTTCAACCCCTGTAGCAACCAGACACCTCTCTTTGTCTCATTGTCAAATGCAGACTTACGATCACAATAAAGCTGGATGTAATACTAATCAGTTTGTTGATTATCCTTCTTGCAGATTTGGACCTGACTAAACAGAGAGACCAGTGGAAGACCAGTTTTGATGAGTTCCAGACCAGACATGACAACCTGTCTGAACAGAGAGGCCAGTTACTGACCAGACTTAACGCCAGGACTGACCAGAGAGACAAGTTGCAGACCAGTTTTGATGAGTTACAGAGCAGAGATGACAACCTGACCGAACTGAAGAGGATTATTTGTGGTCAGTGAGACGTCACTGTGTTTATACTGTACATTATTATATCATGTTGTTCATCATTTTGTCATTAATCACATAAAAAACAGTGTCTAACATTATATTTTGTTGTTAGAATCACATGGATTTACATTTGGTGATGGTGTGTGTTACTACACCTCTACTGAGATGAAGACATGGGAGGACAGCAAAGCATTCTGTACAGCCAGACAATCTGACCTGATGACCATAAAGAGCAGCAGAGCATTCTGTACAGCCAGACAATCTGACCTGATGACCATAAAGAGCAGCAGAGCATTCTGTACAGCCAGACAATCTGACCTGATGACCATAAAGAGCAGAGAGAAGCAGGTGCAGTGTGTGTGTGTGTGTGTGTGTGTGTGTGTGTGTGCGCGCGCGCACGTGCTTGCATTAGTTCATGCTGTAACC
Organism: Protomyctophum bolini; assembly: GCF_963924005.1. NCBI lineage: Eukaryota > Metazoa > Chordata > Actinopteri > Myctophiformes > Myctophidae > Protomyctophum > Protomyctophum bolini. The sequence goes on from NW_027665554.1 coordinate 52,752, forward strand.
TACTCCATCTAGTTGAGACACACATCTAGGCCCTCATTTATCAACCGTGCATACGCCAAAATATGGGTGCACGCCGAAATCACCGTCATTTTCCACCAAAGCTTGAAATTGAACTTGAGTAGGACAAAAAGTCACGTCTGGTCGGGAGCTGTCGTACGCTTTGTCCTCGGCTGTTTTTCTGTCGTACACAAGCGGAGCAGCATTGTCTGTACTGCTGACACGCTGTCACAGGCATCTAAGCATATGTTTTCACCCCTAAAATGTTAATATAAAGCTATGTATATACATGTCAAAAAAAAGAAAAAGAAAAAGAGAGTAATTAAATTTGCGCAATTAAAAACAATATAACATGTTTACGATGTATTAGTTTGTGCTTAATCTAACAGTGCTTTACTGGCCTTGTTATGCGAGCGCACTTGTGCACGCCTTTATTTCCAAGTGACAATGACAAGCATACATGCTTGCCTATTTGCAATTGTAGCAGGCTATAGGCAATCATTCACCATTTAAATAAGTGCTTTGACAGTTCAGATAAAAGCGAGATCATTTTAGGGGGTCGGGAGGACGGGACCGCGGCGTGCGTCGGCGTCGCCAACACATACCAGCACACATGCAAGCGGCAAGCCTTCATCCATATGTTTATGATTCGTTCATCAATGATCAAATCAGTACAACGTTGATTATGACTGCCTTGACGACATGATAGCCTATCTCTCATGCAAGCTTCACTCACCCACAGGACTTATCACAGCAGTGCGCAGTCTCACGCCTTCGCCGTGCACTGCGCACGAATGGGTCAAATTTATATTAGGACAGCCTACAAACGTATTCCATAAACATTCAGATCAAATCCTTGTTGTGAAGGTATTGTAATGTATTAATGTTTCTACTTTTACAGGTACTGGTCGCCTGGTCAGCCTGACGGTGGTGAAGGATCAGACTGTGTTGTGTTTTATAATAGAGGTAGAGATAGAGGAGGTAGCAGATGGTACGACCGACCATGTGGGTCAAGACGCTATTGCATTTGTGAAATAGTTTTCTAGAGTTATGCATTAACTAGTAACAGTTATGTGTATGTGCAGCACCTGATTAACCCTTTGTGGTGCCTGGGGGGGGGGTCTTTTTTCTGAGTACACCAAATAGACAATGAGCTTGTAGATCTGCTATTTTGAGAAATATTCCCCCCATACGAGTAAGACGCGCGAACGCGGGAAGCGAACGCAGATCATATGTCACCATGACTCACAAATCACTCAGCTCCATATATGGGCACAAAAGGGGCCAGGTCCACAACAAACAAATCACTGGCCCCTTTTGTGCCCATATATGGAGCTGAGTGATTGCTGATGCAACACACTCCATATTTGGATAGCGGGACAGACAGACAGACAGACACACAGACACACACACAGACAGACATGATCTGCTAGGTCTCATAGTAAGTGTTCACTGCATTCGCAAATAGTCATGCTGGGGTTCAAGAGGATAATTCATATTTCCATTATTCATATGTAATGCAACATGTAATCAATGAATAACAGCCATCTGTTTCATTTTAACACCACAGACAGATAGATCAATAAAGTGTTTGTGAGGAAACTGGGTTTGGTCCAAATCAGTTTGTTTAAAGGACCACTTCACCACTTTGCAACCTATCTTCATATAATATGTCCTCACTAATAATTCTCAAAGATTCTCAAAGATATGTTTGCCTTGTTTATTGGTTTCGTTAAATTTACAATAAAATATAGTATGTTTACTTTATTGTGCTTCTGTTTTCCTGTTTGTTTTAACTTGTTGATTGTTCTGTGCTCAGCACCTCGTAACTTTATTTTGAAAGGTGCTTACTTACATACTTATACCGTATACTTACTTAGTCATTTAAAGTGGCCAGAAATGTGTTTCCGTCAGTGTTGTTTTTTACAGAAAATTTTGATTTTAGTTTTAGTCATAGTCTCTTGAATAGTTTTCATTTAGTTTTAGTCACATTTTAGTCACCCGGAATGTTTTATTGTTAGTCTAGGATTATTCGACTAAATATCATAAGATTTTAGTCGACTAAATCTACAGTTGATTTAGTCGAACAAAATGTATTTTGGTGGGCGTTGATGCCGTCGTAATGACAGTTTTTTTTCACTTATAGCTGATCTACAAGCCAACAAGTAAGCTTGTAGATCGTCTATTTTCAGCATGCAACTAATTGTAAAATGACTTATACTGGATCTTTAGTCCGCTAGTCCCTTCCTAACATTTTATTCTAGTTTTTATTTGTTGACAAAATTGTCAGTATATTTAGTCTTAGTTTTAGTCATCATAGCTTAGTTTTTATTTAGTTTTCGTCGGTGGATAAATGTAGTCGATGAAATTTTTTTGTCTTATTTTTAGTCGACGAAAATCAACACTGGTTTGCGTGTGGATTTAATTTAATAATGGTGACGTGTATTAGTTAAGTACAGCACCTGATTAACCCTTTGTGGTGCCTGGTGTTACGACCTGGGGGGGTTGGGGGGGGGGTGCTGTTGCTTCGCCATATGCGGGTGCTCACCGATTCAAAATTGATTCGCTTTTTGTTGTTGCTTGTAGATCTGCTATTATTGGCAAATGCCCCCGCCTGCATGACTGATAGGCATGCTGGGGTTAAAGAGGATATTTTATGTTGACATTTTTATTATAGAGGGTCATTATGTGCATGACATCATCATACCCAGAAGTTATGCGGGAACGCCTACTGAGTGGCAAAAGGACTACTGTTAATGTTAAACTCACTTTATGAATGCGCATACCCTTTATTCATGTAACTAGAATTTCGCAGCCTTCGGCCCGCTCATCCTAGCGCCATGCGATGCGTCGCAAATGGGAAGAAGGCAATAGCGGGAGGACGATGCAAGATATTTTGTCATAGGCACTTTTATTTTAGGAATTAAGAGGTATAATAGTAGTGATTTACATGAAATGACAGCAATGACAGTATTGAGTAACAGTGAGGTAGTATAAAAATGTCTTCAAGAGTGAATGAATATCTTCAAGAATGAAGGGGAAGTAGTCCTTACGTATACAGGCAGTATAGGTAGGCAACACTTACAAACAATGAGACACAGTTTCAAGTGTTTGTATAGCAGTCTACCAAAACCAATAGTGAAAACCAATATGTAAGCAAGAGGGCAGTGTGTTTCTGCAGGCAAATACGGCAACACAATAAATGTATAATATTGGTTTATGTAAACACAGGGCAAAGTGACATACTATACACGTAGAAATGTGTGCAACATCAACAATAATAAAATAATTATATGAAGTGTAAAGTGTTTGTATAGCAGCAGTGAAAGTGTGTGGAACATGTTCTGTTATTGTCAAAAGAAGAATAGGCAGTCTGAAGTGTGATTTATAGATAATTAAAGGAGTTCAGTGTAAACAATGTTGTCAGTTTTGCCCTCATCATTATTGTCTATTAAAACTTTGACAGCACTGGCTAGAGAAGGCTGTGTACAGTTGGCCATGTGCGAACACAGGCTGAGGCAAGTAGATGCCAACTCTGTCATTTTCCTGGCCCTGACCTTTATTTATGGTAACGGCGAAAGCTAACCTGACAGGGAATTGTCATCTGATGAAGGTGAAGGGAAACTCCTCACCTCTGTCATAGTGCGGGATCCTTGGGAGGAAGATTCTTTCACCTCTGTTTGTCCCTAGTGCAATTTCACACTCAAGTACTTTGTCCATCATCTGCACCAGCACCATTCTGGTGCCGTTCTTGAGAGTGCGGTCGCGACCTGATTGCAAGTTTCTTAGCAGCATGACAGGAGCTCCTAGTTTGAGCTTCAGGTTATTGTCAGGGATTCCAGAGGGTGTTAGTGAGTTGAGGAATTCTATAGGCAGAGAATCCTTGTAGTTGTCCTCTTTAACTGAGTCAGCTGAAAAGTAGATTTTCTCTTCTCCAGGGAACTCAGCTAAGCACCTGTTGTTGATTTCGCGTATGTCCTTGTTTAATGGAGTGTATACAATGCCTTTAAGAAGGTTGTCTTTGTGGACACAGCCATTGTGCAGGTCAGGAAAGGTGTATGAAATGAGAGTATCCATATCCTTTACCAAGTGCTGTGGTGGAATGTGGACCTGAATGGCAGTATCTCCATGTGTTATTTTGTCTTCCCCCAAGTCCAGGAGGTAGTTGGCGAACTCCCTCTCAGCTATGTCAGTCCTCATGTTGAAGTGTAGTTTGTGTGCTTTCATGAGAGGATAGATTGGAGACATTTGGATGCAAGCTCTAACAATTTGGGCTCTGCTTGCTCTCTTGATAACGGGGAGTGTCTGCCTAAGGTCTCCACCTAACAGGACAATTTTGCCACCCCAAGGTTGGTCAGAATGCATCAGGTCCCTCAGTGTTCTTTCCACGGGACCGTACCTATGTTCCCTCAGCCCTATGTTCCCTCGGGTCCGCGTCAATATGCCGACAGTCCGATCGACAACCTACCTCAAACCCTCACCCTAACCCTAACATCCCCCGGGGCAGACACCTAAACCTAACCACCCACCCTCTCCCGACCCCCAGCGCACCTCAGACCAATGCTCCTTCTGAGGGAACATATATAGGGCTGAGGGAACATAGGGCTGAGGGAACATAGGTATGACCCCCTTTCGACGCACTCTACATTGAAGCGGTTAACACTGAAGATCTCGTCCCAAATGATTATGCTGCTTTCTTTGATTAGCTTAGCCAGGGAGGACTCAGCTTTTATGGCACAGACGTCACAGACAGAGTCTTCAAAGATAGGGATTGGTATTTTAAATCTTGAATGAGCTGTCCTGCCACCCTCAAGGTTCTGAGCAGCTAAGCCTGTGCTGCCAACACACAGCACAATGCCATTCTGTGCTCTAATGTTGGCTGCAATGACCTTAAATTTAAAGGTTTTGCCATAGCCTGCTGGGGAGTTGAGAATGAATTGTCTTGTGATGGTGTCCTCTTTTGGTGCATTCACTGCTTGATAAACCGCCTGGCAGAGTGCCATCTGTTCCACATTCAGTAGAGGACTAAGCAGCTGTACAATTTCTTCTTGTTCTGTGTTGTTGAATCTTTCTGATCTGAAAATTTGTGTCAGCTTTTCCTGCTCAGTTAGTGGTGTTGGCTGTGGCATGTCCGTGTAGTTGGATAGACGACTTCCCATTTGTGAGAGCTCATCATCCATTGCAAGAAGTACCTGATTGTGGATAAATGCCTTGTCTACTGCATCTGTAGGGCACTTCTGTGCAGTGGCTTCTGCATGGAGAAAGTCATCACTGAGCTTTTCAAAGAATTCTTCAAAGAGGTGTTTGGGCTGTGATGGGTGACAGTATTGGAGGATGATAGCAAAGGTTTCTCTGAGTTTTCTTGAGGATGCATAACTTGAGACTTCATGCATGGCAGTGATCCATTCTCCATCGTCCTCCAGCAAGCCCATGGCTCGTGCTGTGTCTTTGAAAGTTGTGTAGTGGTTGCCCTCATACACTTTAAGGTCGTCATAGCTTGTTGGTCCCCTGATATGAGCCAGGAGCATTTTTAAGTAGAATCTCTCTCCCTGGAGTACTGTTACATTGGACATCCTTCCTATTGTCGTTGGAATGTGCGTGTGCTTGGATGTTGGAGATCTTTCCTTCCACATGTGGCTGTCTGAATTCCAAGTGTAGTGTTCTGGGATGTCCATGTACAGATATTGCCTTGCGTGATGGTCACTGACATTTAGCTGGAAGAAGGCCAGTAATGTAGTGGGTTTGGCTGCTGTCAGGGCCTCCTGTGCATGGCCTTCTGTGAAGATGACATTTTGCTGGCCTTCTGTGTGGATAGCGAGACTGAAGACAGCAGGGACTCTGTCCTGGATTTTGTACTCCATTGTTCTCCAGTGTGCGTCATGAGCATTAATTGTCCTGGCATTGATGAATCTGGAAATCTCATCCTTATCTTCAATGGTGACAGTGCCAACATCAACTCCCTTATGGATGTACTTGTAGAGGTACTTGATGGTGTGAAAGGAGCCGACAAATTCAACATTAATGTGGCACTTCGGAAGGACCCAGGGGTTGTAAGGCACGACCCATCTGCTGTCGAAGGTAAAGCCGTGCTTGCTAACAGTGTGACCGTTGATGGGTCTTCTGTACTACCATGGCCATTGTGAGGTAGGCGAGTTTCGTCACAGTATGCTTTAGGGAATTTCTTGGTACAGATGCCATTGACCATGCAGGGGCTGTTGGGGTTGACTGTTCCACAGGGTCCATGCAGCATTGTTTGAGACACCAGCTCATACAGCTGTGGCTCTGTCTGTGGGTTGGGTATGTCTGCCCTAATGATGTGATCGATGTCATCAACACTCAAGGTCTCATGTAGGAGTAGGAGGATGTGAGCGTGTTTCAGTCCTCTCAACTGTCCCTCAATGGTGTGTACTCTAGCCTTCATGTTCCCAAAGACACCCAACTCAATGTCTTTGAGGAGGTTATCCAAGAACCATTTGAAAACTTTGTTAGCAATGTCTGGTCTGTCATTGGGCTGCTGTCCTGGAAAGAGGTTTTGCAGAACACCGTCACTCCGTGGGTTTGCAGTCATGGTGATGAATAAGTCAAAGTTCTTGTATCTGGCTGATATTGCAAGGGCATCAAGATAGTGCTTGTACAGGTATCTGGGGCTCCCAGTGTGGCTAGCTGGAAGAATGATGCGTTGACCAATGTGGGCAGCCTCAGTCTGTCCTGGCTGGGTTTGCTGAGTAGCCAGGATGTCAGACAGACCTGAATACTGATGTACCCTGTATTTGTCTTGCAGTTCCTTCCTCCTGTAGAAGATCATCCGGCAGCTTTCTATCTTGCTGTACTGATCGCAAAAGTACTCTTGGCCAAGTCTCCCCGACCTCAGTAGAGTGTTGAAGGAGGTAGTTCTGGGATGTATGTGGAATCGGAAGAATTCTTGAAGGCTAACTTTTTGTGTGGTTGAAGTTGCATGAACTTTCATAATGTGATTATCAATGCTGTAGCCGGCATCTCCATGTGGCAAGATTATGGGATAGGCGGTTGGATCATACATAGGATGGAGTGCATTGATTTGTGTCGTTTGTCTCTGATGAGGTGCATTAGCTGCAGTTCTGTAGAGTACAACATCCCTCGGCTGTGTTTGTTCCCCCGGTGCCAGAATAACCACATTAGTCACATCTGGATTAAGATGACGTTTGTGTGCTCCCTGTGAGCTTTTGGCCTTGAACACAATGGTGAAGTCCTCACTTGGGTTGAGGTTGAACATTTCCGCTCTGCTCTTAAAGGACCTGACTAAAGGATTAACTGTTTTCAGGGCATCCTGAATCAAGGTCAAAGTGTCTTCCCTAACTCCATCTCCCCTTGCGTGATGAAGGCGATTCTTAATTTCATTGTCTTGGTCATAGACACAGATTTGTGAGTATTTGGGTTTGTGTGTGTTGTCAGGAAAGACTGCTGAGGGAATGAGGTGGTACATCTGGCCACTCATCTTGAATGGTTGTGGGCCACGTCCTCTGGAGTTCATTTTTGTGCCAGACACAGACTTAAAAGCCATAGAAACCAAGCCATTGTACTGTCTGATGTTGTCAAAGAACAACGTGGTGACGTTCTGGCAAACAGAGATATTAGTGCAGGAGGTGGGTCCATGAATGGTTTGAGTTGAATTTGGCCATAACGGCAACAGGCACTGAAGGTTTTTTTTCCAACAGGACCTTTTGACGTCTCCCAGGGGAACATGATAGCATGGCATGAAATGCAGACCGAGTCCATCCTATAGGCGTAATGGATTGCTGTGTGTAAGTTGTTGAGGAAGTGTCCAGGCTTTTCTGAAGTGTGTTGTCTTTTGTCTGGTCATGTGTGATTGTGGTTCTGTGAAGGTAGATAGGAGAGCATTAATGAGTTATTAGAAGTGATGGGAGTTGTGAAATGTGTGCATGTTAGTGTTAATGTGTGTGGTCAGCAAAAGTGCAGTACAGGGGTAATGGGAGAAGGTGAGTAGTTAGTTACCTGTGGCCGGGGGCGTTTCCAATGAGCGGGTGTGTGTCCTTGTGTGTGTCACGGTAGCAGAATGTCTGAACCCAGAATGCAGAGCCACAAGCAAAGTATAGTTTCAAGAACTGTTTTATTAAGGCCGAAAAGGCAGATTAGTTTACAATCAAAAAATAGGACAGCAATAATCTACTCAGGAAAGCCCAAAGTCCAAACATTTCCAAAGTACAAACAAAAATCCAAAAAGGCAAAACTAAACAAGGCACAAGGCAAAAAACATAGGAAGTCCAGAAATGCAAAAACCTTACTGAAGGAGAACAAGGAATTCCAGGGACCGAGGAACACCAAGAGGAGCACCGGACAATGGTTTTATGTACTGACAGTTTGTGTGTGCAAAGAGTCCAGTATTTATAGGCAGCAGGATAATGGCAAAGGGTTCACAGGTGTGTAATGGGAAGCACTGCAGGGCTGATGAGAGTTGGGGACAGGTGTGCAGTGTGAGGGAATGGAATGAGGGAGTGGCCAGGGAGGAGACATGGTCTGTGGAGTGACAGACCATGACAGTGTGGTGGCTGGCCTCATGGTGCTGAGCTGTGAAGGTAGTGGTGAAATGTGAATATTGTGTTGTTAGAAGTAATGCTAAACTTAGTGTTATTTAATGATGGTGTTGTTTCATTAAAGTGCAAGTGACACACACACACACACACACACACACACACACACACACACACACACACACACACACACACACACACACACACAGGCGTGAAAACTATTAAACACAGACAGAAGTTGTCAGAAGCACACACATGCAACATGTTATGAACTTATGATTACCTGTTTCTGGTTCTGTTGCGCGAGTGGAACGCTTCCGTGTGGCGTCGCGTGTATCTGCTGAAAGTGATGTGCGTTTTCTTCGTGGTCTGATGTGTGTTTCTGGGGGTGATGTGGTAGTTGTCCTGTCCTCATGGCTGGAAGCTGAGATGGTAGTGGAGAAATGTAAATTGTATGTTGTTATGAGGGCTAATGTTAACATCTGTGGTGCAATAGTTATGTAATAATGCTGCTGTTGCATTAATGCAGTCAATTTAAATATTTGTGAAGTTGGTACTACCATGTGGGTAATGATATTAGTGTGTAGTTACCTGTGGCCAGAGGCGTTTCCAATGAACAGGTATGTGTCCGTGTTTGGTGCCTGTCATCATGGTGCTGTGCTGAGATGGTAGAGGAAAAATGTAGATATTGGGTTATGAGAATGATAATAATTAATGATAAACTGTATGTCAGTAATGCATCCAGTTGTTGCATATGTGGGCCAAAGTTAATGTGTTATTGCTATTGGTACAGAAATTATGTGCAATTACATGTAAATGTAGTAGATACAATATGACTGGTAGAAGAAGAGTATAGTTACATGTGGCTAGAGAAGTGAGAATTGACCGGGTTATTCTCATTCTGTGCCGCATGTCCTCCAGGCGCGCAGCTGAGAAGTGGAGATTGGTGTGATTTAGGTTTATGGTAGGCGTTGTATTCTGTGCAGATAGTGGTGTACAATGTGTATGCAGTGTGGGTAGTTGTTTGTGTGGCAAAGTGATATTTGTATTGAGGCATGGAAGTACAGTCTGTGTCATGGACACAATGCTGTAGGGGTGATGATCAGATAACATGCATACTGTAGGTACCTGTGGCCAGAGGCTGCTCCATGGACCTGGTGTGACTGTGTCTGTGGCGATCTTGGGCATGGCGGCTCTGCACAGCTGAGAAGTGAGAAGGCTGTGTTAGTGGTCTGGGTTGTGTGGTTGGTGTGTGTGTGTATGTATTGTTTTGCTGTGTGTGTTACTATGACAGCAGAATATCAGTAGTGCATACATAATGTAACATAGATGTGTGTTTGCGCATGCATGCACACACACACACACACACACACACACACACACACACACACACACACACGCACGCACACACACACACACACACACACACACACACACACACTGTGAGCAGGGGGGAGGTGTTACTCTCTGTGTGTCACACGCACACACCGAGCAATGCAATGGGCTGTATAGGAATGAGAAAGCATACATTGACAAAGCTGAAGGTGCAACAATGGCATCCTCATCAAATGTCTGTTCTGTAGAAATTCTGAATGTCCATGTAATCTGTGTTTATGTGGTAAGGCTGCTCCAATTAAATTTGGAGTTGCCGAGTGATTGGCAACTAATGTAGTGATAGAGTAATTTAATGTGCCTGAATAGATCTGTGTAGGCTGCAACAATTATTTCATAGATGATAGAGCGTAGTTGAGGTGAATGTTTAAATAGTTTTGAACAGGCAACTAATGTAGTGATAGATTAATTATTATTATTATTATTATTAATTGAATGGGCCTGAATAGATCTGTGTAGGCTGCAACAATTGGCGTGCTTTGTGTAAATGGCCGTCGTGAGGTTCAAAGACTCAGTAACTCCATAACCACACTGAGTCAACTCACTGGTGAAACCCACAGATGAGACCTTATCTTGGGCAGGCAGATCGAGCGTGGCCCACTGGAACAGCCTGCTCGTGAGTCAAGAAAAACACGCCCCCAAGCCAAGCATTGTACAAAAGCTTATTAAAAAGCTTATTTACAAAAATCACACCCGTGTGAACTGAGTGTTGCAACTCCCCCCCCCACTTTCCCTCTCTCTCTCTCTCTCTCTCTCTCATTAGCAGGCAACAGTGCAGCACTCTCTCTCTCTCTCTGTTTCTGGCACAACAGCGCCCCTACTGGTACTAATAGTCATACTCGTGCTCATTAACACAGGTGGACACAGTTATTTAAGCTATTTACTTTCTGTATTATAAACAAAATTTATGAAATTCCAAAGGGCTTTTACAATGTGTTCCTGGGATAACGCAGTGTAGAATAGCTGTTTTGGGTCTGCCCTCTCCGGTGCGGTGGGAGGGAATTTTCTTAGTGTCCAGTCTGCTCCAACTCTTTTCTGAAATGGGACTCTGAACCCTACCACACCCGGTCAAGTAGGGAACAGAGCGGCATTCCCCAAATTCAAGGTACCAAAAGTTAACTCTGAACTTGGTAGATCTGCTTTTAGCTTCTGTGGCCCTAATACATGGAATAACCTGCAAACGACATTAAAATGGACCACATTGGTACCCCAATTGAGTCGTTTTAAGACCTTGGTGAGCATACCCCACAATATGTAATTGTTTTTTAGATCGTTTTGAAATGTGTCTTAGCTTTTTATTTCTCTAGGTCGTCCTCAGACGAGCCCTCCATCGTCGTTTCCAGTCATCCCGGTTCTCCATACATCTGACCAGTTCGTTGGTACTTTGCGCTCCTGCGTCGTTCTTGAGTACATCCACGTATGTTAGCGTTGGACGTCCTCGTGACCGGTGCCCGTGCGTTGGTTCCCACAGCACTAGTTTACTGGCTGGCAGCTCTTGGTGTCTTTGGCAGTGTCCTGCTAGTCTCATTCTCCTGGCTGCTATTTTCTGGGTCACCCTTGGCATTCCATCATACAGAGTAGTGTTTGTAACATGTGTGCTCTTATTGATGTTGAGTACTGCCCGCAACATTCTGGTGTAGCACCCATCGAGAGACTTCTGCAGGGTTGGCTTCAAGGTCCAGCATTCACTGCCATATAGGAGAACGGACTCTACCGTTGCGTAGAAGAAGCTTAGTTTGGTTTGACGGGAGAGGTTGGAGTTCCATACGCTGGCCATGCCGTTTAGGGCCCTCCATGCAAGGGCCTTCCTCACTTTCAGGTCTTGTTCGGTGGAGTTGACCCATGAGCCCAGGTACTTGAAGTCATTGACTTCCTTCAAAGCAGTGCCTTCTGTTGTTGTTAGAGGTGGATGCTCTGATGGGATGTTATAAGTGATAACTTGAGTTTTCTTGGCATTCAGCCGGAGGCCAACCTTGGCACATTCTGACTCCACTCTGGTCAGGAGCTCCTGCGCTTGTTCCACGTGGTCAGAGAGCAGGCTGATGTCGTCCGCGTAGTCCAAGTCTGTCAGGACTACTGTTGGGTGTCGCCTCGACCTCCTTGGTGTTATGGTGAGGCCAAGGTCCTGCTCTCGTCCATTGATGGCCTTCCTCAACGCGTAGTCCAGGACTATGACGAAGAGGAAGGGGGCTAGGGTGTCTCCTTGCAGTACTCCAGCCACGATGTTGAACTCCTCACTGTTGCCATCTGGAGTCAACACCTTGGCCCTTGTTCCTGCGTACATGGTTTCTATTGCCCGGAGTAAGTTGGGAGGGACACCGTAGGCCTTAAGGATCTTCATCATCGTTCCTCTGTGTATTGAGTCAAATGCTTTTTTGAAGTCGATAAAACACAACACGGCAGTCAGGTTGTTCCTTTTGACCTCCTCAATTATTCTCCTTAGGGCCAAGATCTGGGCCACGGTAGTTCTCCCTTCTCGAAAACCGTTTTGGTTCTCCCTCAGATGAGGGTCGATGGCATGCCTTATCCGGTTCAGGATCATACGGTTGTAGACCTTTGCGGTGATGCATGTCAGGCTGATGCCTCGGTAGTTGTCTGGCTTCGAGAGGTCCCCGGCCTTAGGCACAGGGATGATGTTGGACAGAGACCAAATGTCAGGCTGCTTGCCGTTTAGCAAGGCAAGGTTACAGAACTGTAGGATGACGTTGTCAAACCCGCAGTTCTTTACCACTTCTGGCGGTATGCCGTCCGGCCCAGCACTTTTGCCCACTCTCAGTGTGGCTTTCGCCCTGGCTAATTCACTGACCGTGAAGGGGCCATCGTTGATGTCGAGGTTCTGGAGTAATGGTGGTATGTCTTCCTCCTCTCCCTCAACTGTTGTTCCCAGCAACCTTTGGAAATGGTTGAACCAGGTGTTCACCCTTTCCTCAGGGCTGAGCCCCTCCACCTGTCCCTCCTTGGTCCTCTTCCGTCCAGTCATTTCGTTAATGACCTTCCAGGCCTCACCGTACTGCCTCTCACCTTGCGCTTCCTGGACTCTATGCACCCTCTCCATGAGTTCCTCCCCTTTGATGTTATCGTAGGTTCTGAATAGAAGCTGTTTGGCTTCATTCAGTCGCCCACGTCTCTCCGCAGTTGGCTCTCGCGCAAAGCCAAGCCGTGCTTCCTCCACCCTTCCTCGTGCCACCACAACCTCCGGGTGCCTGGACTGCAGGGTGGTTCTGGATTTATCCAGAACGGGCACACACAGCCTGGTTGCCTCCTCATTTGCTACAACGAAGCGCCTGTATTCATTGTTGGGCTCCTCACCCTCATCCAGCAGCTGAAAGCGCCTTGTGACCTCCTCTGTGTACCTGGCTTGCAGGCCAGGGTCTGTTGAGAATGCCTTCCAGTCATATCGGATTTTAGGGCATGGCTTGGGGACCCTGAGGCTCAGTCGCACCCTCATGGAGACCACGCGGTGGTCAGAGCCCACAGAGCTGAACGTGCTGTATGACTCAGCATTCAGGATGGAATTCCTCCACTTTTGCCTCACAAGTATATAGTCCAGTTGGCGTAGCATACCTGAGGCTCGGTCTTGGAACGTCCATCTCTTGCCTGTTCTCTTCCTGAATATGGTGTTCGCTGCCAGTAGCTGGTGTTCCATGAGGAGGGAGGCAAGGTGTGCACCATTGCGGTTGGTAGAGTCATGATATGGGAAGGGCGCGTCCTCTGGTCCGAGCCTTGCGTTGAAGTCCCCCAGGATTGCCAGAAAGTTGTGCGCTGGGACGTCTTGAACCGCTGTTGAAAGGTCCTCGTAGAACTTCTCCACCTCCTCAGGTGGTGCCACGTTGGTGGGCGAGTACACAACTATGACTGTTGTTACTGGGTTGCCTGAGAACTCTGCGATAAGGATCCTGTCGGTGTGATGGTAAGCCCGACGGAGAGCCTTACGTGCCCGAGAACCCAGCAGTAGCCCTACACCCCCTGTTGCAGCCTGGGCCTCGTTTCGCCACGCGGATGAAGTGATGAACGTGCATCTCTCCACTCTGCGGTACACGATCCGGTCTTCAGTGTGCACTCTCCTGTGTTCCTGGATCCCCAGGATCTCCACTCCCCTTTCCTCAGCACAGTGTGCTAGCTCCACCAGTCTAGCATCTTCTCTTACTGTACATGCGTTGAAGGTTCCCATAAGAAATGGTCTCCGACAACGCAAGAGTGCATTGGACGAAGTGCTGTGATCGGACAGGGCCCTCCCTCGCGGGTTTAAGGTCCTATCGTCATGATGTCCTCCGGGAGGAGGACCAACACCACCGTCCGCTGCGATGTTCCTGCAGACTCCCGCTGCTGGAAGTATAGGATTTGGGATGACTTTGTACTCCATGGTTGGCTTTACAATGCTAATTAAGGACTGTGGGGCGCAACTCCTCGCAGTCCTGGTTTTACTTCAGAGTGTCCTTCTCCTAGATGGGTTGCCTTGCCTTCCACGGCTATGAGCCCCACTAGCTAGCCGGCGGCAGTAGCTGAAAGCAGAGTAGCAAGCAGAAGCAACATGCACAACATGCACTAACTACAAGCACTACTGCAGTCCTACTGCACTACGCATCACACAGCCCTGCATGCATGCACGCACACACACGAAATTTGCAAACAATTTGCAATTTGCAAACAATTTGCAAACAATTCACACGTACCTTTCTGATTTGCTGATGCATTGTGATGTTTTTCTATATGATTTTGTATTAGCCTACTCGACGACACTGTAAATTAATTGAATTACTACGTTTGAGAATAAATAAAACATGCATGAATTCACACAGCATTGAACAGGATGTATAGAGCCTTATAGTTGCATTTGCAAATATTATCACAGCTTTGTCATAATTAAACTGCAACAAAGTGGATGCCAGCGATACTCTTTAAGCTGATATTTAACAGTGCCCTGCTGGAAGCTTATTCCTACAGTCACCACTAGAGTGCAGCATTACCACATGGATAGGATATGGATAGATGGAGGGCGGCGGGTTGAAACATTTTCTCTTTGACGCAATTGGTCAGAGCTACTGTCAGTCAAAGGTCTCAAGCATTGAAAGTCACTGTACCAAAGCCCGCCCATATTGCATACAGTGTCGCGATTGGCCGCCCCATTTATCTGGTGTAGGAAATGGGCGTACAATTGAGCCTCTCCAGACCGTAATCCGCCGGCAGGCTTTTTTTTTTTTTTGCCAACGGCTGATTCGGTCTGGTTTATTAACCAGGCTACCACTCTCCCACATAATTAAGGACACTTTCTTGTGCCGGTATATCCTTGGGTGCTTGGAATTACACATGCATGCAGCACTGCTGGTCATTATGATTGGTAATTGGTGGTTTTGTTAAGTATTCGTTCACGAAATACTTCACTCTATTACTCTATGGGAGGCTTTTCCATGGCAAGCTGAGGTAAGCCTCCCATAAAGTGAAGTATTTCGCTCACTTACTTACAAAACCGTGGTTTCTAAAGAAACCTTTTCGTTTTTTTTTATTATTATTTTTATATCCCACGATTTTGTAACCCATTTTTCACCCCTGTACGTGTCAATCATCTAATGTGATCCTGGGCTCTACACACCCTCCGAGTGTCCAAGTTGCTCCTTTACACCTGACAGGGATTGTTTCCCTGGTTGGACGGAGCGCGTGGAAGGAACACGTTATTCCAACCAGTTCCTTTCCCCTCCATCAGGCACCCCGGCTGGCCAGGGGGAGGCAGTTTAGTGCAAAACCTTTTCGTTTTGTTAAGTAGGCTATTCGTTCACAAAATACGTCACTCTATGGGATGGCTTTCCTTCCATAGAGTGATAGAGTGAAGTATTTAGCTCACTTTACTTACAAAATTGTGGTTTCTAAAGAAACCTTTTCGTTACTGGTGTTTGCAAAATTTGATTTCAGGCCTCCAAAGCAGACGTTTGCAAAGACCTAGAAACATGTCTTCAGAAAATGGTAATACAGTCGATCAATCCATCCATGACAAGGTGTCATGAGTCTTTTGAAAAATGCCTCGATGAAGGAGTTTCACAGTCAGTAAAGAAGTGTGATGAAGTCTTGAAGCGTGCCACAGAAAACAAGGCTGCGGACGTCATACGGAGTCTTTAGTTCTGAACAACGGCAACAAATGTGGTCTTCAGACCGCAGGGATGGGTAACTTTGAATTATGGAGAGGGCCACTATAGTTCCACACTCACTCCAGAGGGCCACATTGCATATACTGTCATAGCAAACATAGCTGATCTACAAGCTCAAAACGTGTGGCAGTGTTTTGAGCTTGTAGCTATTTTTAATTGAATTTGAATTGAATTGAAGTCCAGATTTATTTTTTGTATTTTTTATATATTTTTTTTTATAACTTTAAATTTTTATCCCACGATTTTGTAACCCAGTTTTCTTTTCACCCAGTGCCAATTATCTAATGTAATCCTGGGCGCTACACTTCCTCTGCCAACCTGGGGGGGCAGCGGACTGACCTCATGCCTCCTTCTATGCATGAGGAGTCCAAGCTGCTTCTTTTCACCTGACAGAGGGGAATTTCCCCGGCCGGACGTAGCGCATGGAAGGGACACGTTATTCCGACCAGTTCCTTTCCCCTCCATCAGGCGCCCCGGCTGGCCAGGGGGAGGTAGTTTTAGAGACCAGGATTACTGCATGTTTTTGTGAGGGTATCTACCCTAGGGGACACAGGGAGAACATGCAAACTCCACACAGAAAGGCCCTTTCGCCAACCCCCGCCTCGAACCCAGGACCTTCTAGCTGTGAGGCGACAGCACTACCAACTGTGCCACCGTGCCCCCTATTTTTTATATATTTAATATTGGAATCCTGAAAAGTTATAACATTTTTATTTAATTTCCAGTTGCCCATGCATGATGATCTCGTTCAGTCCAATCCAGGTACCAGCTGCTCATCGTTCTGGATCAGGGCCAGAACACCCACGCACGCACGCACGCACGCACGCACGCACGCACGCACACACACACACACACACACACACACATTTGAATTATTTTATTTGGATCTGCACAAGAGGCGTATACAGAATAGACCCAAACACTGGTCAGAATAAGGTTATACATTACATGGTCCAACCAAGCTGCTGCACATGCGCTTAACACACAGAGGGAAAAGAAGAGAAAGTATATATTAAAAAAAATATATATATATATATATATATATACACATTGTTGACATACTATATACTTGATACTACTAGACAGGATGTTTGTTTTGGGTTTTTTAAGCCACCTAGGGATAAATGAAACAACGCCTTCTCCAGACAGACAGACTGCCCATAGTAGCTGAGACAGAACAGTATTTAGCCAGCTTTTTTGCATTTGTTTTTAGCAATCCACCCAATTGCAAACCCCTGAGCACAAGTTTATGGACATGGCCCAGACTTCCAAATACAAGGACAATAAGTTGACAGTTATATCCCAAGGCCATAATACGTTCCACCAGAAGCTGATATTTCATAAGTTTGGATGTAAAACAAGTGTCCATATACAAATCAAATGGGCAGCCTATTTCAAATATAGTGACAGTTTTTCTAATTTCATTGATGAACACAATATCTGGGGTATTTGGAATATTTTGTAGTGAATTGACATGCGTGTCATTGTGATCAAACCAGTCTATTTTTACAGTGCTGTGTTTATACATTCTTGTTGTCCTGTCCTGTACTCCTCTGATCTTGTCTGAGACCAGGTCCACCAGACGGTCATGTCTGGCAATGTACAGTCCTTTATAGTGGCTGCAACCATTTAAGATGTGTGCGACTGTTTCTTTGTCATGTGGTACTGGATGTAGGATGCAGTGTGGGTCGTGTGCTGATGGGTACCAGGTTGCCAAGTTGAACTTGGTCGGCAACACCTGTAAACGGGCTTTAATAGTGAAAATGAGAATGTCCTCACCTATGGTGTTATTTGACAGTATAGAGTGTGATAATGAGTGGTTTGCAAAGGGAAGAAGAGCCAGTTTTCCCTGCAGCCTCAGACTGGTCCAGTGTTGTGCACTTTCTGATCGCTTCATTCCTAGAATGGTGGCTCTTGCGGTCGCGGATTTGATTGACAGTTCATGGTGCGCACCGTCTTGCTCGTAGGTCGCACATGCACGGACACGCGGATCTATGATGATGCTGTTGTTGAGCGCAGCAATTGTTGTATCAGGCGCCACCCACTTTAACTGTAATCCTGATCGCTGGCATAGATCATTAAGATCCATCCAGTCGGACCGCACACCGAATCCAGCGGCTTTAATGTCCAATTTACCATTCGCCTTAGTCTTGAATCCAAGGAACTGCGTCTCATTCTCCAGCGCGGGTGGTACTTCTGTAAGGGTGTTCTGTGGCAAATGGATGTTCGAGAATAGATGTTGAATTTTGGCGAGTGCCAATTCTCTGATTGCCTCAAATTTCATTCGGATAGGGAGGAGTCGATCAAATCCAGTCTGACAGAGTAGTCATCATACAGTTCTCTGACTTGCTCTTCCCAGTCGCCTGCAACATTAAATTAAACACACACACACACACACACACACACACACACACACACACACACACACACACACACACATTCATTTAGATAATTTGTTAATATGTTAATATAAACTGTTATAGGCTACATGCTAATAGAAATACAAAGAAAAATAATTTGCGTTACATATTTTCGTTTAAATACTTAAATGTGCAAATTAATCGTTTCTGTTTGCTTTAGCGGGTACTTTTATTCTGAAGAGCTCGGCCACCGGAAGTCTTATCCTAGCTAGCTTATCGTAGGTAGCATGATAGCTACGGTGTTGTTGTTGAACAAGGAGGCTGGACGCTGGAGCTTGTCGTGCCTCTCGGGGATTGTTGATGTTCGTGCCTTTACACATTCTTTACTCCAGTAGGAACAGCAAGCTTGGTGGAAATGTCTCATAAAGGAGATCAAAAGCGTCAAATGGAGTCTGTTCGGCGGAAGATACATGAATAGCTGAACGCGGTGGGAGAGAAGATATTGTGTGTTTTGGAGAAACAGCAGCAGAGTGGTGGTGCTGGTGTTTGTTGTGTGAAGCTTAATTTCAGAATGTTTGTGTTGGAGCGCCTCAGTGCGGCCTCTTCCAGAGAGCAACCCGGCCGCACCCAAAGAGGTTGATATAACACGGATTGGCACATATGCCACTCCGTGTATAGTGTACTATTCCTCCCGTGAAACCGTGGATACGATACTGATTTCCCCCCCATCCACTTCCATACGTTGTACATTGCGTGGATACCATACTAAATCTCCCCCCATCCACTTCTACGTCAGTGACGCCACGGTGCTAATAAAATACAATAAAAACATAATTTGACTGTGTACGTTTGTGAGAACGCCTACACAAATGTTCAGATTACAAAAATAAAGTACCCATGTGTGTATTCATAAATTATAACATTATAATGCGTTTTTATCTTCCTTCAGTGCATGCATTTATATGATTTGTTTATGTAGGCTATATTTTTATTTATTTTGTGCCTACCGAAATGTCATGACCATCGTGTTTAATTATTATTATTATTAGTAGTAGTAGTAGTAGTAGTAGTAGTAGTATTAATAATAATAATAATAATTATTATTATTATATTGATAGGGTTTACGTTGGCTTACGGAAGTGACGTTGCTAGGTGTACTAAAACAGTGCAAAGCAGCTACAGCTAACAGCTCGTCATTTAGTGCAGTGGAACTGGAACATTTCAGGTAAGAGGGATTAATACCTTTCTTTGCTATGTGTTGTGCGTGAATTAATGAATTGGTGTAGGCTAGCCTGGCTATTTGGCTCGTCGTGAGGTGATGAAGTGATTTACTATGACAGAAACTTTGTGTTGGATCTACTATTCTACTTATAGGCGAGCAGGTAGTGAGGTAGACCAGCATGGCTGTGTTGTGTTATGGTAAAGTTATTGACCTGCCAAAATATGTGACCATCTTGTGGACTTAACGTAACTTAATTGGAGGTCTTTAAATATACATTGCCTAAATACCGCTAGATTGAACTCTAAAACATAATAATGAACAAACCGGGAATGATTTTCGTTGGGACGTAGTCAAGTCACATATTTCAGCAGGTCACCAATTTCACTGTAACACCACCACCATGCTGGAGTGACCGTGTGCGAGTGGTCGAGATTGGGGCAAGTAAACGAGGGTCACACGGGCATATGTAAAAGATGCAATCTAGTAGTAGGCCTACTATTCATTGTCAATAGAAGCCAGCGACACGACGTTGCAAAGACGGAGCGATGCATGTAGCTGCTCCATGTGTGAGCGCACCATTAGGTTAGATAGAGTCTGATAGGCAGATACCTAAGTAGGTAGGTTCTTGGTTTACCTATATGGTATGAATCTAGATTATTATTTCTATGTATGTGGTGTATTACTGTATTTTTGTATAAGTAAATAATAATAAAGATGACAATACTAACTTGAAGAGTATTTAGGAATACTGTATAATATGGTGTAGTTGTGAATGTTAATTATCTCTCTCTCTCATCCACAGACTACATTCAAATTTCTATCTGATTTTAGTGCACAGTAGGTTATATTAACACATACTTTACTATACAGATTGGAGACATTTACATTTTATTCATTAAAAAGGCTACATAGTACGCTTTAAATAATTGTTTCCCCCCTTTCCCCTAAAAAAATGTAGAAATGCCATCCAACAGCCGAACGTGCCACCGCTGCAAGGCCAAAATGCCATGTGGTCTCCAGACGTGCAAAAAGGTAGGTAATATATACAGTACAGTAGGCCTTTAGCATACTGCCATGATTAACAGTCAATGGCCAGAGTCATTAAGTTCAAGTTAAAAAGAACTTGATTGACATTAAATAAGCAACACAGTGATGAGAGTTTAGTTTTGTTACACTAGGCAGTGTGTATGTATTTTCGAAACATTTCTGAACTGATGGATTGACCTGTTGAAATAGAATTTGACTAAGTTTTTATAAATCACATCCTATTATAGCTAAAAGTGGATATTGAGTCCGTTAAACTCTGGTCAGTCAAGCAGGTGTTTAGGAACTCAAGAAGATGGCAACACTATAGCATTGCAATAATGACAGCTTATGGCATTGTGTGATAATGGACATTGACATTTTCCTTGTGGTGTATTAACTCAACAGCATACCTTTTTCCCTATTAAACAGGATAACCGCTAAGAGAACCCATTTGTATCTTAATTATTCTCTCTCTCTCTCTCTCTCTCTCTCTCTCTCTCTCTCTCTCTCTCTCTCTCTCTCTCTCTCTCTCTCACTCACACACACACAC
Source organism: Protomyctophum bolini (assembly GCF_963924005.1). Lineage (NCBI taxonomy): Eukaryota > Metazoa > Chordata > Actinopteri > Myctophiformes > Myctophidae > Protomyctophum > Protomyctophum bolini. Next base: position 73,967 of record NW_027665554.1, read on the forward strand.
ACACACACACAGTGTGGGGTTCTGTTGGCCCGTAAGGAGAGGCACAACCAATGCCTTAAGAAATTTCGAGCCATTTTGAGCCAATGGGCAAAGAAAACAAAGAAGACAGGAAATGGTTCCAAAACTGTGGACCGTACTGTGGTGATGGTAATACATATTTGTGTCTTTCTATTTTTGTATTTTATTCTAGTATTTTTGTACTATTGTATTTATTTTGTAGTTACTATGGACGTTTTTGTATTATTTACAGACTTGGGTGCATTGACTTGTGTTGTTATTCATCATCAGAATGCTTGTTCCATTCAAAATAATTTCTGAGAAATGAAACCATGTATAATCTGTACAGTCTAGGGTTCAGATATAGCTCACTGTGCAATAGACCAATTATCTGTTTACAAACATTGAGACTGGTCTCATGGGTGAGTGTTTCATGTAATCAATTCCCAAACGTGTGGTTTTTGGGGCCGCTGGTTTCAGTTCATTCAACCTCCTCTTGTGTGTTGGCAGTGAGGTGCACCCTATAGGAGACATTTATACTTAATTGCGCAACAGGGAACCTCTGATATACAACTGTTGTGACCTTAGAGGTCTGCTAGTCTGGGCTGTTCTCTGCGCGCGTGACATCTTCGCGGGCCAGAGCATAAACATATGCATAATGGTACCAGAGACTGTTTGGATGGGTTGTAAAGATCACCAAGTATGCTTTTTATTTTAATTATTGTGCAAATTCGGGCCTGTCTATCGTTGGACGATGCAAAACCTCTGATCCACGCCTTTGTTTTCTCTTGGCTTGGTTACTGCAATGCACTTTTTTCAACTGACAGATTACAACTAGTTAAACATGTGGGAGCCAGAGACTAAAACTACCTGTAAGATGAGAGAACAAATTACTCTTGTTTTAGTTGACTATATTGGCTCCTGGTTGTTTTTAGGATAGTTTTCAAAATTAGTTTACAGTTGTTTATAAAGCTCTCATTGGCCAGGCACCTTACTACCTCTATGACTTCCTGGCTAGATGTCTCAAACATGTCTCTGCTTGACTGCTTCTCTTTAAAGCACTTTGAGCTACATGTCATGAAATGTGCTATAATAATAAAGTTTTATTGTTATATTAGTCTGGCCATGCCTAGGCTAATGCATACAGGGCATGTTGATCAGCTTTTTTCAGTGAACGGCACCAGCTGAAATAGATGTTCATTGGGCTTTGTAACCCTGCCATTTACAATGTCTCTTAAGTTTGCTTTTAACTGCCTAAGAGGGGAAAGGCTGGTGGCTGGAAGGCCGATGTACTGTTCCCCTTTGAACTCCCTGCAGAGGGAGAAGTTTTGCTCGGTAGGCTCCTTGGCCTGTTTGACGGCTTACTGCAAGGTGAGTTAGAGCACAATATCTATATCCATGACAATGGTCCTGTATTATGTCCAGATGGAGCCAATTTAAATGTCTTAACTATACCTTTTTTGTTTTTGTTCTTTCAAAGCATGCAATTTTTCAGAGGGGAAAGACACCCAGGACATGGGAGAAGGAGAGGAGAGGGAGATGGGGGAACAGTTTGCAGAGGAGGTGGGGGGTGAGGATGGAGTCGATGGACAAGGCCTGGAGGAAGAGTATATCCTCTTGCAGAGGGTGGATGTAGAGGGTGGTGCAGAGGTGGAAGAAGATGTGGGGGGTGAGGATGGACAAGGCCTGGAGAAAGAGGATATATCCTCTTCCTCTAGGCCTTGTCCTTCCTCAGAGGGAGGGTGGTGCCGAGGTGGATGAGGATGGACAACAGGAGGGCAGAGAGATGCTAAAGGAGCAGGAAGAGATGGTGGAGGAGCCCAAAAAGAAGAGGAAGAAGGGACCTACTAAAAGGTAAGTGACAATAGAGCGTCGCAGTCCCTCCCCCTTTCAGAACGAGTGGCCCAGGAAATGAATCGCAATGCATTTTGACCATAGGCAGCCAAGCCAACTCTTGTCATGACAAATCATGACAACACACACAATATTTTGGACCAAACAAATAATTACAAAGAAGAAAAACAACAAAAGAGGTGTTGTAACCTGCCGTTTTTTTCTACTTTCTAATTCTTTGTTTGGTCCAAAATATTGTGTGTGTTGTCATGATTTGTCACGACAAGAGTTGGCTTCGTACGACGCTTAAAAAGTCTTTAAATAAATAATTTAAGAAATGCCTATGGTCAAAATGCATTGCGATTCATTTCCTGGGCCACTTGTTGTTCTGAAAGGGGGAGGGACTGCGACGCTAGACGCTGAGCAATTGAGTATATGCAGACTGCAGCCATCTTGCCATTAAGTTAATGGCAGGGTGCTACAGTATGTAACTAGCTGCAATTTCCCATTGACAGCCCATACATCCAATCAGAAAAGTCCTATCTGATTGTATTAAATTAAACAATGTCAAACTCACCAGCATATATTAAAAGGGATATCCTTGAAAAACAAAAAAGGTCCCACACAAGTGCCTGACATTTTATTATAATTATGCTCTATTGCCCTATGCACCATGCATCAGCCTTTTGCTTAAAAACTCACCAGCATTGCAGGTGTATAAAAATCCACCGTAGACATGTTATGAGCCACTTCATGTCTAGACATTCCTTGCGCAGCTGATGTTTTGGCGTTTGGAAGCGCTCGTTCAATATCACTCAACGGCCGTGCCCTGCAGGACTCCCCCAGGAATCCCAAGATGCCCAAAGTTTGCATAAAGTCAATCTTTGGGCACAAGAATATTTGGCTGTTTTCACAGGCATCTATCTACCAGTGCAATTCTGTAACAGTTAAAATATTCCTGTTACCAAATATACTGTATATCTATATATATATATGACCACATAGTCTTTGCAAAGAAGAATTTCGCACATCCACTTTGTTCAGAAAATCGCACACTCTGCTCTTGCTCAGCAGCATAATTTAAATTGAAATGATGGCGTGGTGTTTGAGAACCTGGCTTGCGAGGCAAAGACCACAGGCCTTAATTCCCATTTCAAATGTTTTCTTTTCCTCCATGCAGCACGCCTGTGGTGACTGGGAAGAGGACAATGACAGAAGGAAAGAAAGGGGATGATGGTATGAATTACTATTGTTATAACCCCGGATTACTGTGCATATGTTGCCATTTTTATGATTGCACTAATAAAGCCTGCCTGCTTGCTCAGGGGATACATTGAATCTTGACCTTCTGGTCAAACTCATAACATAAACTTCACTGATGCAGAAAGGGTAATATGTGTCTCTTCACTTACGGGCTAAGGCAGTGCATGTCAGCGGCAGAGCGATGTGTTGAATGTGAAGAGTAGGCAGGCACTACGTCCTCCGGGTGGAGGCTAAACAGTATGGGCCTGATTCACAACGGCGTTTACGGTGATAACATGACGTGAAGCTAGCGGAAAGGCATTTACTTTGATTTCCCACATTAATTTGGAATTCATGGAAATGGCCGTGAACTTGACGCTCACGTACGTTGGTCGGAAACTCCGTCAATTCCCACGGGACGTCTTTAGGTGGCGGAGACGGCCCAGACGGGAGACATTTGCGGAAGCATACACGTGAGATTTATTCAGAAGGCTTTAGTCTTCATGCTGAATCAATAAATTGTTCCCAAATCTCAGATAAAATATGTAGGCATGTGTCCCCATGACATATTGGTCGATCAGCACAAAATAAATGATAGCCTATATAATAAAAGCTGAGTGCACTTGTATGCCTAAATGCATGCATTTCCCCATACAGAAACTGCCCCTGCAAGCCCGACACCTTTTTATTTATTCATTAGGATATTAGGCTACTATAGCATGCGCGATTGCGCTTCTCACTTGACAGCTTTCTACTCGCAGTGCAACGCGTTGTGAGCTTGTAGATCGGCTCTCGCGCATGTTAAAAAACAAACTCACAATTATATTAAGAACACATAGGCTTATCTGCATTCTGCACTACGAATCCAACATGCAGGCCTATTGAAATTGTTTTGTTACGGAGCTCCTTGAGTCAGTTGACTGTCGGTCGGTGTGTGTGTGTGTGTGTGTGTGTGTGTGTGTGCAGTGTGTGTGTGTGTGTGTGTGTGTGTGTGTGTGTGTGTGTGGGGTGGGGGGGGGGGCAGACAGCAGCGTGCTGCCGATCCGATTCACATTGGAAAATGAATGGGCTATATAGCCCTGTATAAAAAATAGAAGACCACATTAGCCTGGGAGGCGGCCTTTTTTCCGACAGCATTCTAGCCGACGGGGCAACGGTCCGCTCCGCAGCTCCACATGCGCTGCTCCCGTGCTTGCAAATATGAAGGACAGACTTTATAATCATGTATTGATATTGATCACATGCATGGATGCCACACACAGAATAGTTTAACTCACTGGCTAAACTCACTGGATTATAATTTCTTAAATTCTTCAGACAAGAGGATCCCAATTATTCACTTATGAATGTATAGGCTTGTACTGTTCTTTATCGCGCAAGCCATGCCCCCCTCCCTCTCTCCTCTCTCTCTCTCTCTCTCTCTCTCTCTCTCTCTCTCTCTCTCAAAAGACGACTTTTGCATTGACATATATCCGATATTTTAAATATCGGATAGGATAGCCTATGTTTTACCTCTGACTGCAAAGTGCAAAGGTATGAGTGCAGCACCCGCCTTGGTCCCGAACTTAATTAAATAAATTATAATTATATTGTTTCAGCAGCGGAGCACGCACCGTTGTGGACATATTAATAGAGTGCGGGCTATATTCATGCATTGACCGCGGCTGTGAAGCCGCATAGTCTGCGGCTGCAAAGCCTTTTTTCTTTTTTTGACAGACCAAACTGCTGTCTGCTGAGTCATGCTTGAAGCCTTTTATGGTGCGATATGGGGCGTGGATCAATGCAAATGAGGTTGTCGGGTGCTTTTCCGATCACTTTGCACCCACTGCATTCAGTATGACATACACCTGCGATACGCCAGCGCACCTGTGGTACACACCGCTCTCTGAATAGCACGTCATCTCAACGTAGCTTGATCGGACGGATAAATACGATATCTGTTTCCGCCACAGTGTAACGGTGGCGGATTTCTTTTTAATGAATCAGGCCCTATGTGAGCGAGTAGGGTACAAGAGCAGTGTAATACAGAAATGTATGGGGAGGAATGAATTGGTGTTTGTGTTGTGGTTTGTGTTTACAGATTGTGACTTTCACAACAATATAAATAACCAATATGAGATCGTGGCTGTGGACAAAAAGAAACGTACCAGAAAGGTTAGTTTCTACTGTACCGGTATATTAACTTGTTTTTTGTTTTGTTTTTTGAAGTATATTTATTGGTTTTTTAGACATTTAAAGACAACAACAAGACATTACACAACAAGAACATAATAACAAACAGCAAAAGAAAAGAAAGAAAAGAAAGGAAAAACAGCTCAGACACAACACCATTATAAATAAAAAGATTGAGTATACAAGGACATGGCAGGAACATGAACTTGTTACAATGTTGCATTTTGCAGTATTTTGGAACATGTAGAATTCTTTTCAGTTTGAGCTCTGATATTAAACAAAATAATTACATTTTGGTTATATGCTGACAGCATTCTAGAAGCTGGGAGTAATTCTTTTATTTTCCTGTTTTCCTTCTTCCCAAGGGCAAGAAAGAGTCCCTGGTGCATTGGGCCCCATGCCCCAAATGGTAACTTTAACTTTGTTTCTCTGATGTAGCCTATTTGTTATACCGGTGTATATATATTCTGTAAAAGCATCTTACAAACTGATAATTTTGATCTTTGAGCTTAAAAGCTTTCTTTAGCTGCTTAACAGGATTTCAAAGTCAGGAAATGTGTTATTGGCTTGCACATTTGTATTGTTATTACAAATTCAGTGGCAGCAGCAGACCTGCTGTTTGTTCCAGATATGTGGTGCATAATAAATAATGAATGCTTCACCACGTTCAAGCAGACCTTTCCTAGCCTGGTAAACCATCCTGGTCACGTGAATTCAGACAGCGTCTGTCAATCACAGGGGCCTGGGCGATTGGTTCTCTTCCGCTTTTTCGCACCGGAAGAAGAATTAATTCACGGGAGCAGGATGATTTAACATGCAGGCTGACCTGAGGGGTCTGGGTGATTCATGTACAAGATCAGAAATGTATTTTGGATTTTGTTTTATAGACCCAGCAGTATTTTGAAATCAATTCTTTGACACAGGGTGCCAGTTTAAGGATGAAAGATGTGTCGTGATATACTCCACTTTCTTGGTATTTAATAGGACTTCATCTGTTTTCATTTCAGCAAAAAAAACCTTCCCGCCCTCGTGGATCCTGTCCAAGAATGTTGTTGAGAAAGAGAGTTTTTTTTTATGTATATATTTGATTTTGTACAAATAAAATATTTGTTTATAAATCACTGTTTCATCATTTGCTCAGTAGATCTGTGTTGGCAAGGAACTCACTGTACAATTAGCTGCAGGGGTCAAAGTATTTCACTTAACATTTATAGTACAACTTTATAGTTCTACTTCTCAGATTGTTAGATGTTGAATTGTCATTGGTAGGCCTATAGGTGTTTTGAAAATTGATAATGATTAGTGAAACGTAGCCTATTACAATTTACAATTTAGGCATTTAGCAGATTACATCAACATAGTACAGCAAACACTTTCTGATCTCCATAAATATCCCATTCTCATAATATTGCTGTTTTGAAGCACTGAAACAATGCCTGTGTACAGTTTGGTGCATATATCTTCTAAAGTATTTAGGGAAAAACATGTCATAACTATTTAGTTAATCTGGTCCACATGCCATACATCTGCCCAAAAGGTAGATCGCAAACTATCTACCAGTAGATCACAATGGCTTTGCAGGTAGACCACGTGACATGCCCCTAAAAATATATATTTTATATTAAAAAACAATTTTGGCATTTGCCACTTGAATTAAGGTGACTTGATTGGTTGACATCAAAAAGGGCCTGTCAGCTCAAACACAATGCAATCACTCGCACACTGCCATAAGAGTGAGACAGATTATTTTTTCTTTTCAAATTAAATATTTCAAAAAAGGTTTAGTCAGTTCAAATAAGTCCACTGACACTCACATGTACTAATTACATCATGCACATAATTGTACATTCATTCAAACTTCTAACTCATGACTGGGGAGGAATTCTGGGATATACTGTAGGTGGGCTACTGCTCTGAGTTTAATAATCATTACATCCTGATATTTCTAAGCTTGTTATGTGTATCCTACTGTATATGACTTACTTGACTTAATCCTCTTTACCCCGTCGAGGGGCATAGGGCGTCCACCAGAGCTCTCCATCTCACTCTCTTCTGGGCCTGCGCTTTTGCTTCCTGCCAGCTCATTCCAATGTCCTTAAGGTCCTGGATAGTGGAACGTCTCCAGGTGTTTCTTGGCCTACCCTGTTTCCTCTTCCCCTGTGGATTGTAGTCCAGGGCCTGCCTTGTGATGTTTTCTGTGTCCTTTCTAAGGGTGTGGCCTATCCAGTTCCACTTTCTGCGTTTGATGGTATTATCTATACTGTCCTGTTTTGAGATCCTCCATAACTCCTCATTTGTGGTTTTGATGGGCCACCATAGTTTGAGGATGTAACGCAGGCATTTATTTACAAACACCTGTAGCTTGTTTATTAGGCCCTCGTTAGTCTTCCATGTTTCAGAGCCATAGAGCAGGACGGTCTTCACATTGGTGTTGAAGATCCGTAGCTTGGTGTTATTAGAGAGCTGTTTGGATATCCAGATTGGTCGCAAGATCCTAAATGCCATCTGTGCTTTGCTGATTCTTTGCTCTATGTCCCTGTCTGCTCCTCCATCCCTGCTGATGTTGCTCCCTAGATATGTAAAGTGTTCCAGATCTTCTATGGCCTCTCCTCCAAGTGTGATGGGGTCGTGTACCCGCGGATTTATCTTCATAGTCTTCGTTTTACCGGTGTTGATCTTGAGCCCAAGCTGTTCGCTGTTTGCCTGCAGTCTGTCTGTCTTCTGTTGTCTTCTGTGTGTGTGGTTTTCAGAGAGTATTGCGAGGTCATCTGCAAAGTCCAGGTCCTCGAGCTGTGTAAACAAGGTCCACTGGATTCCTGTCCGATGATCTTTGGTTGTTTTTCTCATTATCCAATCAATGGCAATGAGGAAGATCAGAGGAGAGAGGAGACAACCCTGCCGTACTCCTGTTGTGATTGCAAAGGTGTCTGAAAGTTTGCCCTTGCTGATCACACGGCCACTGAAATCCTGGTACATGTTTTTTATTAGGTTGGTGATTTTTGAGGGTAGGCCATAGTGCCCTAGCAGTTTCCACAGCACTTCCCTGTCTAGGCTATCAAAAGCTTTTTCAAAGTCTACAAAGTTTACATAGAGGGGGGATTGCCACTCTACGCACTGCTCGATGATGATTCTCAGGGTTGCAATATGGTCTGTGCATGATTTGTCTTTCCTGAACCCAGCTTGCTCTTTTCTTAGCTGTTTGTCCAGGGCTGATTGTATCCTATCTAAAATAATCCTGCAGAAGACTTTGCTAGGGATAGACAATAGCATTATGCCTCTCCAGTTGCTGCATTCACTAAGGTTTCCTTTTTTAGGAAGGGTGACCATTAGGCCGGTTTTCCACTCTGTTGGGATGACTTCCGTATCCCAGATGTTGTTGAGAAGGAGGTATAAAACCTCAGTGGTTGCCTTGGGGTCAGCTTTCAGGATATCAGGGCTGATGTTGTCAACTCCTGGTGCTTTTCCAGCCTTCAGCTTCTTGATGGCTCTTGTTATTTCGTCCTTTGAGATCCTCCCGCAGTTGATCTTCAGGGTTTTGTTTGGAACCATGGGGATCTCTGGTGTTATTTCTGGAGGAGGTCTGTTTAGGAGTTCGTGGAAGTGTTCCCTCCAGCGTTCCAGCTGTTGGGTTTCCATTGTGAGGAGTTGTCCCTCTTTGTTTTTAACTGGTCGGCTGATAGTCCTGTTCTTCCCCGCCAGTTGCCTTGTGATCCTGTAAAGGTCTTTCATGTTCCGCTGCCCAGCTGCTACCTCTGCCTCGCATGCCAGGTCGTTGACATATCTCCTCTTGTCCCTTTTTGTCTTCTTCTTCACTGTCCTGCTTTGCTGCTGGTATATGGACACTCAAAATCAGTTGGGAATATTTAATTTTGATGTGTCATAATTATATATGGCATATATATCACGAAAATGAAAATGGGACCCCTGCAATACACAACTCTATGCAGCATTGACAGGGGGGGGTGGGGGGGGGGGGGGATAACGTCTGCGCTTCAGCCAGTCAATCAGTGAGAATAACACGCAGCTGAGTGATCAGGCCTCATGCACAATTGCACATCAATTGTGTGTGCGTGTGTGTGCGTGTGCGATCTGGAGGAGCAGCATACCTGCTAGACAGAGAGAGAGTTTCCCATGAGAAAACCCCAGGCATTTACACACACACACACACACACACACACACACACACACACACGGGCAGGCGTGCGTGCACCATGTTCCCCCACGCGTGTCCTATAAACGCTGATGATGTCATAGAGGTGTTGGTTCAACTCCCTGTTCTGTCTTTGTCCTCTGAGCCTCTGAGCAAGGCAGCACCTCTTCGCACGCACGCACAAACGCACGCACGCACATACTGTACACGCACGCACACACGCACGCACGCACATACACGCACATACACGCACATACTACGCACACACGCACGCACATACACATACACACACGCATGCAGGCCTGTTATGGAGCAGAGTTTATGTTCATGTTTAAACAATCAAGATGATTTTCCGTCTGTTAGAAAAGTTCTGTATTTGAGGCTCTAGTAAAAGATACTGGTTCTGTTACCAGGTGAAGGCCTTAGTAAAAGATACTGGTTCTGTTACCAGGTGAAGGCCTTAGTAAAAGATACTGGTTCTGTTACCAGGTGAAGGTCTTAGTAAAAGATACTGGTTCTGTTACCAGGTGAAGCTCTTAGTAAAAGATACTGGTTCTGTTACCAGGTGAAGGCCTTAGTAAAATATACTGGTTCTGTTACCAGGTGAAGGCCTTAGTAAAATATACTGGTTCTGTTACCAGGTGAAGGCCTTAGTAAAAGATGCTGGTTCTGTTACCAGGTGACGCGTTGTGAGCTTGTAGATTGGCTATTTCCAGCAACCATAAAATCAGTCATTACGACGGCATCAAGGCACGCCAAGGTGTTTTAGTTTTAGTCGACTAAATCAGCTGTACATTTAGTCGACTAAAATCCCATGACATTTAGTGGACTAAAACACTCCAGGTGACTAAAATGTGACTCAAACTAAATTAAAACTATATTCAAGAGACTATATGACTAAAAGTCAAATCAAAACAACAGCTTTCTAAACGCGTCAGTAATTATTCGTCGACGATGAGAGGAGAAATATGACGTAAATGTATCCAACCAAACATGATAGAAGCGTATAGAGCGCCCCTCACTTCACACAGGTGTGATTTTTTACCGATAATAATGCCCTGCGTATAGTAGCAGCACACACGCACACACACACGCACACACACACACACACACACACACGCACACGCACACAAACACACACACACACACACACACACACACACACACACACACAGAGAGAGAGGTGAGTTTATTTATTTTTTCTGTCTTTTCTTTCATAACTCGTAGTAATTCTTTGCATATACTCATTTGCATACTCATTTGCTTGGCCATGTGCTCCCCTGCCCGTCTTATCCAATCGGGAGCAGTGTGCTGATTTGCATACGCCTTGAGGGTGTGTGTGTGTGTGTGTGTGTGTGTGTGTGTGTGTGTGTGTGCGTCATTCAGGACGGCGACCCCTTATAGCAGATCTACAAGCTCGTAGCGGCACAGAGTGTTGGGGGGGGTGGCTCGGGCTGTTAAACCCTCATGTTTCTATATCTGTGGTTCTCAAACTATTTCATGTCAACGCCTGAGTTATCTGAATTTGGCCGCCGACCCCCATCTGAAAATATGTTGTTCCAGCCCCCCCCCCTGAGCAAGTACTGGTTCAGGAAGATATACTGTGAGAATAAATACCAGCACCCACGTTGACGTTGTGTCTTTTTTTTAGGATTCTTGTTTTATTTTTATTTTTCCCCAGCAGGCAACAAACAAACAATAGATGGACGTTTCGGCCGTGTGGGGCCTTAATCTTCAACTCTACATTTAGAGTTGAAGATTAAGGCCCCACACGGGCCCCACACGGCCCCCCACGGCCCCCCACGGCCACACACGCCCCCACGGCCCCACACGGCCCCACACGGCCCCCCACACATAATAGTTTTATTAGGTTAATATTGCTATATGTTTGTAACCGTTTTAGAAAAGCAATAAGCCACGAGAGGTCTCAGGTTACCGGGTATTTTACAATGTCTGGGGGGGTACCCCAGACATTGTAAAATACCTGGTAAGCTGGGGCCTCGAGTATTTAAATATATATTATTTCAGAACGTTTTTTTAACTAAAATATTTGCTTCTGTGGGGGTCCCTGGAACAACATATTTTCAGATGGGGGTCATTATATTTTTGGGTTAGGGTCCTTATTGACATGAGGTGAAATAATGTTTTTAATTGACGTGTTGTTGCAGTTATATTATATATTATATTATATTATATTACATTATATTATTACGTACCCAGGCTTTTATCAGCAACAGTGTGTGTGTGTGTGTGTGTGTGGCAGAATAATTTCCTGTTCTTCTAGCATGCACGCACGCACGCACGCACACACACACACACACACACACACACACACACACACACACACACACACACACACACACACACACACTTATTGTTGTTTTGTTTTTGGGTTTTTTTGGGGGGCTGGGGGGATATCTGCTACAGGCACATGGCCTGTGTGTGTGTGTGTGTGTGTGTGTGTGTGTGTGTGTGTGTGTGTGTGTGTGTGTGCGTGCTAAACGAGCAGCGTGCTAAACGAGCAGCGAACTAGAGGGGCGGGTAGCCTGGCCCAGCCAGCGTGCTTTCTGGTCTAGAGGGGCGGGTAGCCTGCAGATCTACAAGCTCATAGCGCGGCACCAAGTGCCACGCTATGAGCTTGTAGATCTGCTATTTTTTTGTAAAGCAGCCAGCGTGCTTTCTGGTCTAGAGGGGCGGGTAGCCTGGCCCAGCCAGCATGCTTTCTGGTCTAGAGGGGCAGGTAGCCTGCAGATCTACAAGCTCATAGCGCGGCACCAAGTGCCACGCTATGAGCTTGTAGATCTGCTATTTTTTTGTAAAGCAGCCAGCGTGCTTTCTGGTCTAGAGGGGCGGGTAGCCTGGCCCAGCCAGCGTGCTTTCTGGTCTGGAGGGACGGGTAGCCTGGCCCAGCCAGCGTGCTTTCTGGTCTAGAGGGGCGGGTAGCCTGGCCCAGCCAGCGTGCTTTCTGGTCTAGAGGGGCAGGTAGCCTGGCCCAGCCAGCGTGCTTTCTGGTCTAGAGGGGCGGGTAGCCTGGCCCAGCCAGCGTGCTTTCTGGTCTAGAGGGGCGGGTAGCCTGGCCCAGCCAGAGTGCTTTCTGGTCTAGAGGGGCGGGTAGCCTGGCCCAGCCAGCATGCTTTCTGGTCTAGAGGGGCAGGTATAGCCTGGCCCAGCCAGCATGCTTTCTGGTCTAGAGGGGCAGGTAGCCTGGCCCAGCCAGCGTGCTTTCTGGTCTAGAGGGGCAGGTAGCCTGGCCCAGCCAACGTGCTTTCTGGTCTAGAGGGGCGGGTAGCCTGGCCCAGCCAACGTGCTTTCTGGTCTAGAGGGGCGGGTAGCCTGGCCCAGCCAGCGTGCTTTCTGGTCTAGAGGGGCGGGTAGCCTGGCCCAGCCAGCGTGCTTTCTGGTCTAGAGGGGCAGGTAGCCTGGCCCAGCCAGCGTGCTTTCTGGTCTAGAGGGGCAGGTAGCCTGGCCCATCCAGCGTGCGTGCGTGTGCGTGTGTGAATGTAATGCACAATCTATGTAAAGTGCACTCAGCGATAGCAGGTGTTTTGGGGGTCTCGTGGGAATTGGGGGGGGGGGTTTTGGTGCAGAAGAATCGAGACATTCCTCTGTCTTCTTTAAACCACAACACACACACACCTGCGTGCGTGCGTGCGTGCACACAGTAGTGAGTTTCAGTAGTGAAACTCAGCAGTGTGAGAATCGTTTTTTGTGAAGTGACACGTTCTTCCGGTCTATGGGATGATGCCCGGTGGCGGGAAGTATAACTATAAGAACTATAAGAACAAGAGTACAATGTTGAAGTTCCACAAATGTTCTACAAATGTCTTCTAAATCCTGACAGTTTTCTGAAAACCCTCATGTTTCTGTCAGTCGTTGACTCGTTCTCAAACTATTTCATGTCAAGGATCTCCACAATTATCTGTAATTGGTTGTAAATATGTTGTTCCAGGACCCCCCCAGAAGCAAAGATTTGAGTTAAAAACGTTCGCTCTGAAAGAATATATATTCAAAGATTTGAGCCACATGTTTTTCAAAAATAGCAGATCTACAAGCTCATAGCGCGGCACCAAGTGCCACGCTATGAGCTTGTAGATCTGCAATTTTTTGTAGATGTTATGCTTCAGCATTATGTTATGCTGAAGCATAACATAATGTTCCCGCCCAGAATGGGTTAAATGAAAATTAAAAAAACAAAACATAAATGAGTTCAATATGAATCAAAAGTGTCTAATAATACCTCTAGTCTATAGAACAGAAGACATATCACATTATGATGTAAAATCTTCATTAGAAAATTTACTTTACATTTTTCTACATTTAATGTGTGTATTCAGTATTCATTTAGTAAGCCGTCAGAACAGGTCAGCTCCATATAAGGAGATCTACGTGTGGCACAGAGTTTTTCGCACGGATTTCATCTAAATCTCACGCAAATCATCGGTACACACGATATCTGTGGTCAGTCATGTGATCACGACGAGTCTGTTGGATTTCTCAGATTCTCTACACTGATTGGATGAGATTATTGCCTTGAATCCAGAGTTTTCAGGTAGCGAGCAATGCTAAAATGTAAAGACCCCCAGTGGTGCCTCTCCAGCTGATCCAAAATGCCGCAGCTCGCTTGGTCTTCAACCAGCCAAAATTCTCACATGTCTCCCCCCTGCTCCGCTCCCTCCACTGGCTCCCGGTCGCTGCCCGCACGGAATACAAAACTCTGATGCTGGCATTCAAAGCAACCAAAGGTATGGCTCCCCCATATCTTGCAAGTATGATTGAACCCTACAAACCCTCCCGCGCACTCAGATCAGCTAACGCAGGGAAGCTGGAAGTACCCTCACTAAAAACGCCGGGACAACGCTCCCCACGTCCCAAACTCTTCTCCCTTCTGGCTCCAAAACTGTGGAATGCACTTCCCATGGCAGTCAGAACTGCAGCATCACTCCCAATCTTCCGCCGTAGTCTGAAAACCCACCTTTTCAGACTCCATCATGGCCCATAGCACTTACTCTACCCTAGATAGCACTTCTGTAGACTTAGATAGCATTTGAAACAGACTTATAGCATGTTATGTAGACAGCACTAGAATTGCATTGTATATAGTCATAGCACGCCATAGTACATATGTATAGCATAGTAGTATATATGTAAAGTTTATACGTATAAATTTCATTATATAGATATTCCACTGTTACTTTCTTAGCTTACGCATGTTTCATGATGAATGTTTTTATATGATGTATTCCCATGCTTTTGTTCTTGCTTAATGTAAGTCGCTCTGGATTAAGAGCGTCTGCTAAATGCCTAAATTGTAAATTGTAAATTGTGGTTGAGGGGGTTCCGAGTGGTCCCCAGCTAAATGATGGAGAGTTGCTAACCATATGGACCCTTTTAGATCTGCCACGCTCACAAGAGATACATTATTTGTTAAACATCTGCAGTACTTGATTGTTTTGAAGAAGTCTTCATCTCTCCATTATGGTACCAACATCAATACAACCTGTTATCTCTCCATTATGGTACCAACATCAATACAGCCTGTTATCTCTCCATTATGGTACCAACATCAATACAGCCTGTTATCTCTCCATTAAGGTACCAACATCAATACAGCCTGTTATCTCTCCATTATGGTACCAACATCAATACAGCCTGTTATCTCTCCATTATGGTACCAACATCAATACAGCCTGTTATCTCTCCATTATGGTACCAACATCAATACAGCCTTTTATCTCTCCATTATGGTACCAACATCAATACAGCCTGTTATCTCTCCATTATGGTACCAACATCAATACAGCCTGTTATCTATCCATTATGGTACCAACATCAATACAGCCTGTTATCTCTCCATTATGGTACCAACATCAATACAGCCTGTTATCTCTCCATTATGGTACCAACATCAATACAGCCTGTTATCTCTCCATTATGGTACCAACATCAATACAGCCTGTTATCTCTCCATTATGGTACCAACATCAATACAGCCTGTTATCTCTCCATTATGGTACCAACATCAATACAGCCTGTTATCTCTCCATTATGGTACCAACATCAATACAGCATGCATGGAATTGTGGACAAAATCTTATCCAAAAGAATATTCTTGTGTTTTAGCGTATTTGATGCTAAATGTCACCATGGTGGTTCCGTGGCTCAAATGCCGAATACATAATGGACCTTGACATGAAAAGGGTTGAAAACCATGTATTGCTAAAGACCAGAAAATACTCAGACTGGGCCAGGCTAGCCAGGCTGACAGGATTCCAAAAGAATATTAGAGTTCTCAAAAGTAAGCATCAGCGCTGAATGCCATCGATGCACGTGCGTGCATGCGTGCGTGTGTGTGTGTGTGTGTGTTATTGAAACTGAAATTCGGCTACCCGTCTAATTCTGGAGTCGTGTGGAACTTCATATTTGGTCAAGACTGACGTCATGTTTGATGAGGTCAGGTTTCAGTCAGCTTGACTTAAAAGCTGATTCCACAGAGTGTGAGGAGCATTAGTCAAAGAGAAGAGAGAGAGACAGACCATTAGATCACACATAGAAAGTTAAACCCTTACAACTTCATATTCTGCTGTAATCACATCATAAACATTCCTGGATTGTATAAAACAGACATCACTGGTTGAAGACACCCCATGACCACTAGTTCAGAAACCTATAAGAGACCAAACGTATCTATCAATAGTTTTGTTTCTGAAATGGTTCGTCCGTTCAGGTATCATGAGTGGAAAGAAGAATATGAAGCAAAGACAGAGGCTGAAATCCAGACGATGATCCAGGAGAGACGAGTGAATATTCAGGAGGTCAAACGCTCAGTAGAGCTCAGCAGGAAGGATGCAGACATATTGAGAGCAGGCAGTGTGCAGGTCTTCACTGATCTGATCAGCTGTATTGAGAGAAGCCAGGCTGAGCTAATTTGTGTGATTGAAGAGAAGCAGAAAACAACAGAGAAACAGGCTGAAGGCTTCATCAAAGATCTGCAACAGGAAATCACTCAGTTGGAGAAGAGAGTCGCTGGGCTGAAGCAGCTCTCACAATCTGAACACCACCTCCTCCAGAACTTCACCTCCATCAACACCCCTCCACCCACAAAGGACTGGACAAAGGTCAATGTCCATCAGTCTTCATGTGTGGACACTGTGAGGACAGCTGTGGCTCAGCTGGAGAAGACACTCAGTCAAGAGATGATGAAGCTTTGTGATGTTGAGCTGAGGCTGATCAAGAGATATGCAGTGGATGTGACTCTGGATCCTGATACAGCACATCCTTACCTCATCCTGTCTGACGATGGAAAACAAGTGTATACTGGAAACATAAGGAAGAATCTCCCAAAGAACAAAGAGAGATTTGACATTTGTGTATGTGTCTTAGGAAAACAAAGATTCTCCTCAGGAAGGTTTTACTTTGAGGTTCAGGTTAAAAGGAAGACTAAGTGGACTCTAGGAGTGGCCAGAGAGTCCATCAACAGGAAGGGAAACATCACACTGACCCCCAACAATGGTTACTGGACTATATGGTTGAGGAATGGAAATGAGTACGAGGCTCTTGCTGACCCTGATGTCCTCCTCCCTGTTGGAGAGAAGCTCCAGACAGTGGGAGTGTTTGTGGATTATGAGGAGGGTCTTGTATCCTTTTATGACGTGGAGACCAGTGATCACCTCTACTCCTTCACTGGCTGCTCCTTCACTGAGAGACTGTATCCATTCTTTGGTCCCTTTCTTAATAATGGTGGTACAAACTCTGCTCCTCTGATCATCTCATCCTGTCAACATGGACGCTGATCTCAATCCTGGTCTCTATACTGCCTCCCCCTGGCCAGCCAGGGCGCCTGATGGAGGGGAAAGGAACTGGTTGGAATAACGTGTTCCTTCCACGCGCTACGTCCAACCAGGGAAACTCCCCCCTGTCAGGTGTAAAGGAGCAACTTGGACACTCAGGCATGAAGGAAGCATGAGTTCAAGTCCGTTGCTCTCCCCTTGTCCCCCATATATGGGGACTAGGTTGGTCTCCCCATATATGGGGACTAGGTTGGTCTCCCCATGTCCCCCATATATGGGGACTAGGTTGGTCTCCCCTTGTCCCCCATATATGGGGACTAGGTTGGTGGAGGGTGTGTAGAGCCCAGGATCACATTAGGTGATTGACACAGGGGTGAAAAATGGGTTACAAAATCATGGGATAAAGAAATATATATTTTAAAAAAAGTAGTGAAAACAGACACTTGGAAAAGCCTATTTATTGATTGATTGAATACTTTGGGCCAATAAGCTTTACCCCCCCCCCCCCCCCCCCTCCTTGGGATGAGATATGGGTCATAGTTTCATAATGGAGCAGCCCTACCATATCCTCTACATCTCATAATGGAGCAGCCCTACCATATCCTCTACAGCCCTACCATATCCTCTACATCTCATAATGGAGCAGCCCTACCATATCCTCTACAGCCCTACCATATCCTCTACAGCCCTACCATATCCTCTACATCTCATAATGGAGCAGCCCTACCATATCCTCTACATCTCATAATGGAGCAGCCCTACCATATCCTCTACAGCCCTACCATATCCTCTACATCTCATAATGGAGCAGCCCTACCATATCCTCTACATCTCATAATGGAGCAGCCCTACCATATCCTCTACATCTCATAATGGTGCAGCCCTACCATATCCTCTACAGCCCTACCATATCCTCTACATCCTCTACAGCCCTACCATATCCTCTACATCTCATAATGGTGCAGCCCTACCATATCCTCTACATCCTCTACAGCCCTACCATATCCTCTACATCTCATAATGGTGCAGCCCTACCATATCCTCTACATCTCATAATGGTGCAGCCCTACCATATCCTCTACATCCTCTACAGCCCTACCATATCCTCTACATCTCATAATGGTGCAGCCCTACCATATCCTCTACATCTCATAATGGTGCAGCCCTACCATATCCTCTACATCTCATAATGGTGCAGCCCTACCATATCCTCTACATCTCATAATGGAGCAGCCCTACCATATCCTCTACATCTCATAATGGTGCAGCCCTACCATATCCTCTACATCTCATAATGGTGCAGCCCTACCATATCCTCTACATCTCATAATGGAGCAGCCCTACCATATCCTCTACAGCCCTACCATATCCTCTACATCCTCTACAGCCCTACCATATCCTCTACATCTCATAATGGTGCAGCCCTACCATATCCTCTACATCCTCTACAGCCCTACCATATCCTCTACGTCTCATAATGGTGCAGCCATTTGTGTGTGTGTGTGTGTGTGTGTGTGTGGGGGGGGGGGGGGGGGGGGGGGGGGGAGCCTACCATATCCTCGACATCTCAGATCCACTTATTTGGAAACTTTAGTTACCCAATTGTAGATCTGCATTATTATTACAAAGAAAAAGAAAAATCAGTAATCACTTCAACATTTCTGCCATTTGAAAATAGCAGATCTACAAGCCACAACATTGTGTGTGTGTGTGTGTGTGTGTGTGTGTGTGTGTGTGTGTGTGTGTGTGTGTGTGTGCCACAACATTGTGTGTGTGTGTGTGTGTGTGTGTGTGTGTGTGTGTGTGTGTGTGTGTGTGTGTGTGTGTGTGTGTGTGTGCGTGCGTGCGTGCGTGCGTGTGTGTGTGCGTGCGTGTGTGCGCACGCGTGATTTGAATACTACAAAGATAAGTGTTGGAGTGATAATCTTCACACAACCGTGCGTGCGTGCGTGCGTGCATGTGCGGCTGTGCGTGTGTCTCTGCATGTGTGTGTGTACGTGCACAGTGCTGCAGGCTGTGTGATCTATACAGAGTATATTGACACAGTTGGGCTGAAATGGGGAAAGGGTTAATTCTGGAACGGTTTGGTTTAGAGGAAACAAACCCAACAGGAATGAGTTGTTCTTCTTCTTCATCTGCATGAGGGTCAATATTAGGACGTCTGAACCTTAGAGTATATATACAATAGAGAAGGCACCCAAGTTCTCCTCCCGTCCACTTGCATTGAGTTGCTCAGAAGCGCATGAGGCGAATCCACTCCTCCTTCCGGTTTAGGAGCCCTGTGCATTCTGGATTTTTGCCCTCAAACACATGAACGCGCGACGACCGACACATGAACTAGCATCGTGCGTGTGTGCGTGTGCGTGCTACTCGTGGTGAACGCGCATCGCTATGTTGGCAGCAGACTCGTCTTAACCTGACACTGCCAGCTGGGGGCGGTATTGAGTAGAAAGCTTTTTGGATCGGGTCAGCGTCAGATATAGGCCTTTTTACAGTCTATGCCAGGCATAGATGGTATAGGATCGTCTGCCCCCCCCAGTGTTTTCGGAAAGGAAATATAAAACCATAGCTGTTTTTATCATATTAGCATTTTGAATAGATTAAGAACATGGATGTATCTGATTCTTTAAATTCGTTATTTTTATACACCTCTATGAACTGTTTACACACCATATAATATAATATTAATGCAATAAACTGAAGTTCATTCCAACTTGTGTTATTGTGTGGTGCAGTGCTGCAGTTGAATATTTGCTTTTAAAGGGACTTTATACTTTTGCTAATTCACATTTAGAAGAAAGTGAAAATATAGGCTACATACATTTTACAAATACACTTTACTTTTCTTTTAAATATGTATCAGACAACCAACAAATGTAATACAAACTATATATTTATATAACAAAATAATATTTAAAGTGTGACAATATTGTCACAATTGTAAAATTGTAATTGAAAAAGAATGTCAATATAGTTTAAAAAAGAGCACTTTGACACTTGTCATGCCAATTTGCGCACCACTATGAGCAATGACTTTTTAGACATATTACTAACAAAAATACCAAATCGTACATGATCTACTGCTTGACCAGACAGATATTGTTTTTGGTTCTTTAGACAATATGAACATATTCCAATATCTGATATGCAGAATAAATGCTGCGTAGGCTATTCTATGCCATTCAGGTTCATATATGTGCATAGGAAATATGTCTCAAAACTCAAATATAGCTTATATAATGTAGACATAATGTAGGGCATCATCCAATAAACAGACAATAGACCCCACACAAACATTCAATACTTTATTATATGTTGCAAAAGGAGGAACAGGTACAGATTAAAATCAAAAGAAAATAATTATAAGACAAATTCTTTTAAAATATTTGTTTTGCATACATCTATCAAACCATTCATAATAAATAAGTAGAAGCAGTCACATCCGACGTGAGGCTTGGAGAGAACAAAGAGACCATGGGTTGGTATGGCTGGGGTAGAAGAGAAGAACAATAATTAACAAGGCCAGAATATGAATGAACAGTGGGATGAGTACAGTTTATTTGTATTTATTAATTTAATCCTCACACAAAGAAATATTCCCTGACCACTTTCTGGGCTTGTTTTATTCAAAAACAAACAAAAAAACCTCTAGTCTTCAAAGCTATGATGTAGTGTAGGTAAAGCTGCCAATTATGCTTGGAGCCCAGGACAAGTAGTCAAAAATCAACTAGCAAGTTTAAGAGGCAACTTCACCTAATCTAGATTGTAGCTTTAAGGGACTGAACAATACTGTTTAAAAATATATCATTTCCCAAAAGGGAAAAATGAACTCCATCACGCAGAAAGAGGCCAGGGCGGTCAAACTTTATGTCAGGGTGAGCCACAAAGCTCCCTCCCAAACCTCTAACAAAAGCACTGATCTCATAGTTCACCCATTTTCTGGCCTTGTTAATTGCCCCCGGATTTGCAGCACCCCACTGGTGTCTCTGGGTGATCTGTGAGAAAACAATTCCCATGTTTGGGAACTGCTGGTGGAGGTGCTGCAGGTCCCTCTTCATCATTGTGGCCAGTTCGATGCTCTTCACCTTTCCCAGGTCGTTGCTGCCACAATGAATCAGAAGGACATCCGGGGGTGTTCTTCTACTCTGAAGGGATTGCTGGAAGTAGGGGAGGAATTTGATCCATCTCAATCCACCCCAGCCATACCACTGGACCTGGGCATCCAGTCCCAGATTGGTACCCATGGTCTGCTGGGCTCTCTCCTTGCCACGCCGGATGTAACTGCTCCCCATGATCCACAGTGTCTTCTCTGTGGATTACAAAATAACAATTTC
This sequence comes from Protomyctophum bolini, assembly GCF_963924005.1. Taxonomy (NCBI): domain Eukaryota; kingdom Metazoa; phylum Chordata; class Actinopteri; order Myctophiformes; family Myctophidae; genus Protomyctophum; species Protomyctophum bolini. Next base: position 95,482 of record NW_027665554.1, read on the forward strand.
AATTATTTTACATTGATTATTATTATTATAACAACACAGTAAGTAATAATACCATTTTGTGCCAAGAGGTGGCAGTATGCCAAGATATCAATGAAGTTGTTTATAGAGCAGTGGTTCTCAAATGATTATTTTTGCTCAGGTCACATACTGAAAATATAATTTTCAGCTAAGACACACCTACATTACATTCTTCCTTTATAGAACCTTACATTTATGTCATCTTTCCCCCTAAGATACAGTATGTCACTAGCATAAATGAGAATATAGGCTTATTATGTTTGAGGGGCGCTAGCTATGTCCAGTTTTTTAGTGTGTGTCCACAAACATTGTCCTACACAAACATTAAATTCACATTGACAATGAACGGACAATCTTACGTCATAGTGTACATTTTACGCCACCTAGTGTAGGTGAGGATGCAAATGCTGATTGGCCGGTATGAGATGATGTATGATGACGTATGATGATAAGAGTGCCCTTCACTTCCCACGGGTGTGTGTTAAAATAAATACAAATTATCTACATTCTGCATTGTGTTCGGGTAGGACAAGCTCTCACCGTTGGCCATCATTGGGGACTGAAGCATCTGGCGGGGGGGCCCTGGCTGACTGTCGGGTCTGAGTGGGGTGGCGTTGGGACCCAGTCGGCCCTGCATGGCACCCTGCTGCCCGGGGCCAGAAGCCCCAGGAGGAGCAGACCCAACCCAGCTCTCCTGCTGCTGCTGCATCCCTGGCCCATGACCCATGAGTCCTACATGGAAGAAACACAAAGCCACGGCTGACAGTAAGGAACACAGCAGATGCCAGAAGAACTACAGATGCAGTATTGGTCTGAGACATCCACAATATAGATCTAGATGTGACATAGTTCTGCTCCAATGTGGTTGCCCCTACATTTCCTGATCAAGGAAGTGAGTCACTCTCTGCCAGCTGTGACCAGAGAGAGAGAGATAGATATAAGCCACAGAATTAAATCACACATAGGCTACTGTAAAAGAGGCTTTACACTATATGTCTGTGACATAAAGTGGTTTGGCGGCCTGTGGTCGCCCTTAAACCATCTCGCTGCTCGTTTTTCTGGGGAAATACGCATATAACATGTCTGCCGACCTCAAGCCGACCACTCGGTCCCATGGTTCTTCTATTCTATATTTTGTGTTAATGAGAATAAGGTTAGAAATAAGTTAAGGTTGTAATATGCCTTGTGTATTCTGTATTCTGTATATCAGTTCTTTCTATATATCAGCAAAGTGCAGATTTTATGTTAAGACATTGAGAGTTGTTTCTAAAATAAGTTGGAATTGATAGAGCTAGACAGCAATAAATATAACTAACTTTGCTGTAACATAAAATGATATAAAGATCCACCCGTCTTTAAATGATCATTTGTCTTAATGCAGCCAGTTGCATTTGTAACTATGCTCTCAGAGAGTTATGGAGGTCCTTGACATTTAAACATTTGAGAATCACTGATTTCTAGACGATGTGACTATGTGGCAAGAACAACGTACACGCGGGCCATCTCCACCCACCTGAAAATAACTATAGAGTTGACATTTAACATTAACACCAGTGTCCACTGTCCATATTCGGGGACGGGGGATATTTGTCCCAAATAGCTGAACTACAATGAGCTTGTAGATCAGCTATCTTTTTATTATTCTGCGGCACCCCTGGACTTGTGTCACAGTACCTTTGAGAAATCCTGAATTAAAGACTTACTTTCTCGAGGTCTTTCCTCTTCCTGTCTAGCAGTGGCTGACGCCTGCAACTCCTGCATCATTGGATTTCTAGAATGGAGAATTCCAGAAGGAAAAGCATTTGTTTAAAATACGTTCTGCTATTTTCAGCACCCAGAACACAACACACTATTATTTAAAAATAACAGATCACCTGTAGTAAACCTGTCCAAATAGCCTCCTCCTAACTGCAATTTATGGAGCTCTCTACATGCAACATCAGGTCAGGTCCATATCAGCCTAAATCAGCCTAAAGAGATTGTGGTTTTGGAGATCATGGTCTCAAAAATGTCAGAAACTTCAGTACCATTGGGTTCTGCTTGTGGGGCTAACTTTGAATCTAGCAGTAGACTAAAGCTGAGTCCTTATAGTTTGTCTGTCTTGTACTGTCCAAATCGAACTTTGTAATTCTTACTCTTACAATCTGCAAAGTTAGCATTCCTGGCCAAATGCATATTATAATACAACGTCTTCAATTAATCAATGGCTGTCAAATAGCCTTGTTTGTTAACCATGCATGGATGCATGGAGATGGTGAATGTCTCGACTACCCTGAAACTAAGTTGTGATTGTTTGTTTTTGTGCATTTTTTAATGTAGCCTTGGTACGTGAAACATAATTTACCGTTCAAATAATAAAATCAGATTTTACAAACCTTGTGTAGAAATCGCGGACATGGACAACCAAAAGGGCAGTAGCCTGCAGCCGTTCAAACTGCGTTCAAATAAAAACAGGCTCAGAGCTAGCCTGTCAGTGAAGATAATATCTTCACTGACAGGCTAGCTCTGAGCCTGTTTTTATTTGGCTGAAGGAAATGGAATACGGATCTTCACTATACTCTAATATTATTAGAGTATAGTGAAGATCCGTATTCCATTTCCTTCAGCCAAATTGCCAATCCCGACCAAAGTTGACGCATCTTTACGTGCATTACACATGTGGTCACTGTGGGGGAAGGGCGATCCATACGTTTGGCCGGGCGTGGCAGTTTTGTAGTTGAGCGGCGCGGACTTAGAGCGGGGACTGGGAGACATTTTAAATTCTGTTGTTATAGTTTTGTACACTTGCTTTAACAAAAGATGCCTAATATCTGTACTTTGCCCAATTGTTCCAGGACTCGCAGACGAGGTGCCCTCGGTCCGCCAGGAAAACCGAGGGTTTCTTACCACAGGTATGTTATTTTTTGCATATTTTAAAGCGTATAATGACGATATTAAATTGTATTAAGACAAATAATTCGTGGCTGCTCTCTCGTTCCATTTGACACAAACGATTTCACAGTAGTGTGATAATGACATAGCTAATGATGCAATGCATTTAGCCATTTAAGTTATTTATAACTCTGCTTCTGCTGTGATTTCTTATCGTAATATGATCAATATCACTACTTCTTCTTCCCTACGATTCTCTAATAATCTTCCATTCTTGCAAGTTGCTGCATGTTGCAATGCTAGGATTAATAGGCTACATGAGGAACTGTATGGGAATCCGTTTAGGCCAGAAATGCAGTCAGTTTGCACCATAGAGTTATTATACATATATACTCTAAGGTTTGCACATGTACTTCAATTGCACATACATATCGACACTTGCACATACATGCATTTTAGCTTTTACCTTATGTTGACTCAAATGATGGCTATAATATCACAATTGACTCACTTGGCCACTTTTCTGCACTTGAAATTGTGCAGTACAATCTTAGCATATAGCTTATCCCTATTGATATAGTAGGCCTAGGCTATTTATATTTATACTCTAAGCCCTAAGGCTACAATTAATAGCCTAGGCCAAACATTGGATGCATATTGTTTTTGATGTATTAATCAACAGGAGCCTACCAGTACCTTTTGGTGTACTTTTATCAACCAATTTATGAAGCTAAATTGATTTGACATAAAAAATAAATGAATTAAAGGGGATTTTGTGTGTGAATTCAGCACTGGTGTAGGCTACATTAACTCCTCCTTCTGCACAATGTACTTTAGTTTCAAATTTTAGTACTTTAACTATCTTATAGCTAGTTTTATTTAAAGGACAACTTTAGTTTTTTCAACCACGGTTCATGTTTTAGGTTGTTATTAGAGAAACTAAAAGGTGAGTTTTAATTTTCTTTCATTTGCTGCTTTCTTTTGTTTTGGGGATTTTAGCAGTTTCGAGCATGGGGCTAAATATGTATTTTTTTTACAAAATATTATGGCGATTTATTTTATTATTATTTACTATAGTCCTAATAAACCCCAAGAAATTACATCTAGCCACAAAAGATCACAGGATCTGCTGAATGTGTCAAACATATTGAGCCTATGACACAGTGTGGCTTCCCCCAAGACCCCCAGTAGGCTACCTTCACATTCAGTAGATCCTGCATGTGATCTTCTGTGGCCAGATGTAATTTATTGGAGTCTAGTAGGACTACGGTAAATAAATCACCATAACATTTTGTAAAAAGAAATACATATTTAGCCCCATGCTCGAATGCCCCCCTGTCAAAAAGAGCTAAAATCCCTAAAACGAAAGAAAGCATCAAATGAAAAAAATAATAACACTCATCTTTTACTTTCTCTAATGACAACCTAAAACATGAACCTTGGTTGGAAAAAACTAAAGTTGTCCTTTAAGTAAATATTGTGAGTAGCAGTGATTTTAAGGCAGTAAATATATAACATATTTGTATTATCTGTCTTCACAGCTTTCCACGTGATGAAGACAGACTCCATCGTTGGATCAAGTATGTTGGGCGCCAGGGATGGACACCAACTCCTAACACCAGGCTGTGTTCCCTACACTTCGAAGAGTGTTGTTTTGAGTCCAATCCATTCAGCGATCGGAGGCGCCTCAACGATGATGCTGTTCCCACCTTAGAGATTTTGGTAGGTGAGAGGTTTGTATGTGCTGTTGATGATGGGGTAGGCTTACATCATGTAGATGTCTCCGATAATCCTGAGAGTGACATGGAAAGCCATGTTAACACACATGACGGCATTTTCCTGCCTCAAAATGACGAGGAGGTTTTTGAGCACATAGAGCACAATTACTGTTCTTCATGTGTAAAAGGCGCACATGCTGAGCACAAGTACTGTTCTTCATCCGTAAAAGGCACGCATGCTGAACACACTTACCAATTGTATGACTCTCCCAGAAAACTCAAGCGTAAATTGAAACAAGCAGGGGTAAAACTGGATGAGTACATAAAGAGGTTGAAATTGGAAAAACAGAAGAGCCATAGGCTTCAAAAACGATTACTCAGCTTGTCAGAGGTCATCACTGAGCTGAAGCAGAAAATGCTAATTTCTACAGGTTGTGCAGACATGTTGGAGACCCAGTACGGTGGAGTGACAAGGGAAATCCTTCAGAGAATGAAGCTAGGGAATAAATCTAAAGTGTCAGAGGAATTAAAATCATTTGCCATGACGCTCCAATTCTACTCTTGCAAAGCTTATGAGTATGTGCGTCAGAGCTTTGACCTTGCTTTGCCCTCCCCTGACACTATCCGGAGATGGTACTCCAACATCTCTGCAGAGCCTGGATTCACAACACCTGCCTTTAATGCTCTAGAGTCTCATGTGAAAGACAGGAAAGATGAAGGGAAAGAAACCTTGTGTGCGCTAATGATGGACGAAATGGCCATTAGAAAGCATGTGCAATATGTTGCTGGAAGGTTTCATGGCTATGTGGACCTTGGCTGTGGCAATGTGGATGACTCATTGCCAGAAGCCAAAGATGCCTTGGTCTTCATGGTTGTTGCCATCGATGCATCTTGGAAAATTCCAGTGGCATATTTCCTTGTCAATGGATTGACTGGTGCAGAGCGTGCCAGCCTCGTCACCGAATGCCTTATCAGACTCCGTAAAATTGGAGTCCGCACAGTCTCCTTGACATGTGATGGTCCATCATGCCATTTTGCCATGCTGAGAGCCCTTGGTGCTGATCTTAATGTTCAAACCATGCGTCCATCATTTCCACATCCTGAGGAACAACAACAGGTAGACGAAGAGAAAAGGCAGGTGCATGTGATTTTGGATGTGTGTCACATGTTGAAGCTGCTCAGGAATGCACTGGCAGATATGGGTGAATTGCAAAGTCCAGCAGGTAAGATCAAATGGCAATACATTGCACAGTTAGTCAAAATGCAAGATGAGGAAGGGCTGCGCCTTGGAACCCAGGTGAAACAGGCGCACGTGCAGTGGGAAAGGCAAAAGATGAAGGTAAAACTAGCAGCTCAGGTTTTCAGTAAGAGTGTGGCTGATGCTCTGGAGTGCTGCAACGTACACCTCAAGCTACCAGAGTTTAGAGGATGTGAGGCAACTGTCGACTTCCTGAGAACCATTGATTCCGCTTTTGATGTTCTCAACAGTAGGAACCCCCTGGGAAAGGGACACAAAGCACCAATGAGGACATCCAACAAGGAGAGTGCAGTAGGAATCCTGCAAAAAGTGGAAAAAATGCTCCTGGAACTCAAAGACAACAAAGGCAAATTGTTGCATTCTGGGAGGAGAAAGACTTGTGTAATTGGCTTCGTGGCTAGTTCCATAAGCATAAGAAACATCTTCCATGAGCTGGTGGAGAAGCCCAATGCCCAATGCCGTTACCTCCTCACATACAAGCTCAGTCAAGATCACCTTGAGCTTTTCTTCTCTGCGGTCAGAGCACGTGGTGGATTTAACAACAATCCAACTGCACAACAGTTCACAGCTGCATACAAACGTCTTCTGGTTAAGCAACAGGTGAAGGCAACAGGTAATTGTCTCCTACTCGACGATACCAGCATCTTGGCAGTGACAGCTGCATCGGCACCTGTTGAGGAGGAGGAGCTTGACCACGATTACATGGAGGCGACACCTGCGTCAGTTAACATCGCACGTAGGTTTGACCTGGAACCAGCTGTTGAGTCTGAGGAGCTTGAACACGCTTACATTGCAAATGTCGATAATCTCTCAACGTTCAAGAACGCAGCAATTGCCTACATTGCTGGATATGTGGTAAAGAAAATCAAGGAGAAGCATAAGTGTTTTACTTGCAATGATGCTCTGACATCTACTACCACTGTACATCCCTTGGTCATGTTGAAGGATCGCGGAGGTTTGCAGAAACCATCAGCGGGAATAGTTACTGTGTGCAAGGAAGCAGAGCGTTGTTTTCAACGGATTTTGTTTACAACATCTGGTGAGCTTCCCAAGGGACCAGGCACAACAGCAGAGATTGTCCATCAAGTACTGAAACGCAGTGCTGGTGAGACATGGTTCCCGGGGCTGCTAGATCACATGTTCGAAACAACCGTTGAAGACAACCATGTGCATAGCTTGGTGAAAATGGCAGCCTCCTTGTACTGCAAAATTAGGATGCACCATTTGGCAAAACGGGAAACAGAAAAGATAGCAAAAGCACCCATTAGACAGAAACTCACCAACATTATTCAACAAAGTGGCCAGTAGCTATATAGTACCCGTATTGAGAGGTTTGCTCAAGTAGAAAAGTAATTCCCTGAGTTATATTTGTTGTGTATGACCTATTGTATTCCCCCTACAATATTTATGTACCTAAGTGTTTTGTATGTATGATTTTATGTTTGTTTACATTATATGTTATATATTATTTATTTATGTTTGCTCTTTGATTTCTTTTGACCTGTACAGCACTTTGGTTGACCTGGTCATGTTAAACATGCTATATCAATAAGATTGATTTGGTTTCAGTTGAGTTTTATATATTATTTATTTATGTTTGCTCTTTGATTTCTTTTGACCTGTACAGCACTTTGGTTGACCTGGTCATGTTAAACATACTATATCAATAAATTTGATTTGATTTCAGTTGAGTTTTGTATTCATTTATGTATCCTGTGTATGTATTTATGTATTTGTATATACAATCTACAATGACAAATACAGTATCTGTGTCATTTATCTGTTTGTGTCCCGTATCATTTATTACCTATCACTTGAGCAACCGTACACTCAATGTCAAACCTCCCTCCTGATATGCCAAAATCATTCACCAAATATTGCCTGCCTGTAAAATGACATTAAGACAATGTTCATTGTAAACCTTGGAGCAATCTTGGCGGTGCACAAGTGTTTAATGAACATCTGACTAATGTCCAATACCAAACAACTGCATTCACGTTTAATGAACACTCCAAAATCTGCCTGTAAAATGACATTAAGACGATGTTCATTGTAAACCTTGGAGCAATCTTGGCGGTGCACAAGTGTTTAATGAACATCTGACTAATGTCCAATACCAAACAACTGCATTCACTATTAATGAACACTCCAAAATCTGTCTAAATTCTAAAACATGTAGGCTACATTGGTTTATCGGAGACATCTGCATCCATTTTTTATGGGAACTTTGCACATAGTTGTCTATTGTATTGTTTTTCATGCTGTCTCGACCACTCCTCCCCCCCCTCATTGTTCTCTCCCCCCCCCCCTGCTGTCAGATTATATTGCTGCTGCCCCACCAGTAGAGGTATTCTGTGCCTACTGGCGTGCGTTGCCCAGCTTTAGATAGCTATGCACAGCCACCCCACCCCCCCCTGCTGTCAGGTTATATTGCTGCTGCCCCACCAGTAGAGGTATTCTGTGCCTACTGGCGTGCGTTGCCCAGCTTTAGATAGCTATGCACAGCCACCCCCCCTCCCCCCCCCTGCTGTCAGGTTATTGCTGCTGCCCCACCAGTAGAGGTATTCTGTGCCTACTGGCGTGCGTTGCCCAGCTTTAGATAGCTATGCACAGCCACCCCACCCCTGCTGTCAGGTTATTGCTGCTGCCCCACCAGTAGAGCACAGTAGAGGTATCCTGTGCCTACTGGCGTGCGTTGCCCAGCTTTAGATAGCTATGCACAGCCACCCCCCCCCCCCCCCTGCTGTCAGGTTATATTGCTGCTGCCCCACCAGTAGAGGTATCCTGTGCCTACTGGCGTGCGTTGCCCAGCTTTAGATAGCTATGCACAGCCACCCCACCCCCCCCCCTGCTGTCAGGTTATATTGCTGCTGCCCCACCAGTAGAGGTATTCTGTGCCTACTGGCGTGCGTTGCCCAGCTTTAGATAGCTATGCACAGCCACCCCACCCCTGCTGTCAGGTTATATTGCTGCTGCCCCACCAGTAGAGGTATTCTGTGCCTACTGGCGTGCGTTGCCCAGCTTTAGATAGCTATGCACAGCCACCCCACCCCTGCTGTCAGGTTATTGCTGCTGCCCCACCAGTAGAGCACAGTAGAGGTATCCTGTGCCTACTGGCGTGCGTTGCCCAGCTTTAGATAGCTATGCACAGCCACCCCCCCCCCCCCCCCTGCTGTCAGGTTATATTGCTGCTGCCCCACCAGTAGAGGTATTCTGTGCCTACTGGCGTGCGTTGCCCAGCTTTAGATAGCTATGCACAGCCAACCCACCCCTGCTGTCAGGTTATATTGCTGCTGCCCCACCAGTAGAGGTATTCTGTGCCTACTGGCGTGCGTTGCCCAGCTTTAGATAGCTATGCACAGCCACCCCACCCCTGCTGTCAGGTTATTGCTGCTGCCCCACCAGTAGAGCACAGTAGAGGTATCCTGTGCCTACTGGCGTGCGTTGCCCAGCTTTATCCACCTCCCCTACCTACCCCCTTTGTGTCTGTCTTGTCCCCACTCTCGGCCTGCACCTTGTCGTGGTGAGTGGGCTTCAAACTAAGCCAGGCCATTTAAGCAATTTAAACAATATTGTGTCATCAGAAAACCACTATACCAATGTCATGGTATTGCATGACTTTTTTTTGTGATAAATAATTTGTATGATTTTATTTGTGAAATATTTAGTATAACTAGAACTGCACTGTCGAGTACCTACTTGCATGTTGAATGCCTATATATGTATATGTAATTTGTAAGTTGATGAGTAGTACACTGTGGTTACTTGGGTTGTTTTATGCATATGCCGTAGCTGCATGATTTGCTTTATAGAGCAATGGAGAAAGAAAAGAAAGAAAGCAAAGAAAAGCAAGGCATAAACACATGTATGTAATCTGATTACATACATGTACATGTTACGTCACCATCGAGAGCCAGTTATACCCTAGCATTGGTACATATCTTCATTATGTCACTCTCAAAACATGCATTGGAGGGGCTATAGCACCCCTCAAAAACACACTTAAACTTGCTTCAAGAGATTAAGCCAAAATACTGTGTCTGTGTTTTGTTGGTATTTTCAAGGGGTGCCAGCCCCTCCTATGCCCAGCTTTGTGTTTGTGTGTACCACATAGTGATGATTTCATTGACTGAGCACGGAATGTGATGTATGATGATGTATGATGATAAGAGTGCCCCTCACTTCAATGTATATTCTATCCAATGGATAATTGGATAATTCTATCCAGAATAGAGCCATACTGTGTTGATGTTTGTATGATTGTATGATGATGATTGTATGATTACTTCATCTTCTGGTTTAAGCTGGGACACCTGTGACCTTCAAGCTAAAATTTAAATTACAGGGAGACAATCTTACCACAACATGCAGCCTACTCAATCGGTTAAGACATACATTTATTGTTTCATTCTCATTCTGTTCTCATTGGATATCAGAACTGGATATCATCATGTCAAACCTATGCGTCTTCATGATCATTTTTGTGGAATCACATGGACTATAAAAAAATAATGTGTTTTGTCTTTTAGGTATTTTAATTCTAATAGAAATATTCTAAAATATATAACATAATCTAATCTGGTGAACATATAGTACAAGTGCCTAATGAAATATATCGATTATCTAAACAAACGAGTACAAGCTCACAGCATGTGAGCTTTCCATTTTCTTTAGCTATTTAATGTAAAACAAAGTGGTTAATGAAATATATCCAGCATATGGTGTCATGTTCCTGAACCAGGTTTTAACAATTCACCTCTGAATGTTAAATGGGGATTGGAAAAAAAAACAGATTCCATGTGACCTGTCCATTTAGACTTATTTAAACAAATCAGATTCCAATCTGGATGTGGCACAGATAGATCTGATTCAGGCTAGATTTGGCTGTCAGTGTAAATGGTGCCTAAGGGAAATGTGTTCTCCACTGACCTTAGAGTATATATACTCTAAGGCACTGACCCCCCCTAGTGTCCAAGTTCACTTATTCTGTTAATAGGACCCAAGGAAGATATTTAGTTAAAAATGTTTAAAAGAAAACGTTAAATATTCTGATAGTAAGCATTGCCATAGCATCCCATCAGGAAGGAGTACCTTGGATGTACAGTATTCCAGTCCCACTGTTGTTTATCCAGTGTGAATAATAGATTATTTTAAAAATCATTGCAATTTGATCTGTGACTTTTGCAGAACCCAATGTTTTAATTCAGAGGTTGGTTTAAAATGAAAGCATTTTGATTATCTCGGTAAGCACATCAATACGAATCTGGGTTATTATTGTGGTTATCTTAGCACTTCATCATGGATTCCTTGGGTGAAATTCCCAGTTTTACACTTCACATGTGACATAGAGAAATTCTTCCTTGATCTCCACCTTTTCTTAACTGCACTTTGTCCAAACAGAATAAATGTAATTTACACACTTAACCATAATTTGATTTTAATTGGAAAATTGATCATTTTCAGTGTTATGGAATAATTTAACCATTGATTTTAGACTGTAAAGAGACGGCACTGCACAGAGCTCCACGACCACCAGTCAATCATTCAACCTCTGCCCAGGGATGGAGGCTTGAAGACGGGGTAGATGGAGAGACATACGCCTGGCAGAAAATGACTTTCGCCTACTTGTAGGTTATCAAACCATGTATTTATATCGGTAAATAATCATGTTGATGCTAAATCAACATTAACATTTCATGTACAGCTGCTATTTAAAAAAAAAAAAAAAAGAATTCGGACTCGGGAGTTCTACAGCAGAAGCCTATGGTAAGTGAATGGGAAGTCCCTGGCCGTCAAAATGACATAAGCGATCTTTATAATCTTAATACTTGGTCACAAACCAACTATTTTACAAGAACAATATTGATGTAACTAGAGATTAGACAAATTATCTATATTTTATATACACAGAATAATAAGTAATGAGCAAAAGTCCTGATGCGACATTTCCTGGTTTTAATGCGGTCAGTCTCTCAGCGCTCCGCTCTGGGGCAGAGCTCAGAGAGCTGGCTGAAACTTGCTGGAGTGGGCGGAGCCTAGTGCGCGTTCATGTGTTTGAGGGCAAAACCTTACCAAACTGCAATACCTTCTTCGGCCACTATGTCCATTGCGCTTCAGGATTTCCTCTGGGTGTCTTCTCTATTGTATATATACTCTAAGGTCTGAACACAATGGAGCTGTTTATAATGGAATGGACTACAGACTCACTCCCAATCTAAACTATGGAATGGACTTCCCATTGCAGTCAGAACTACAGACTCACTCCCAATCTAAACTATGGAATAAACTTCCCATTGCAGTCAGAACTACAGACTCACTCCCAATCTAAACCATGGAATGAACTTCCCATTGCAGTCAGAACTACAGACTCACTCCCAATCTAAACTATGGAATGAACTTCCCATTGCAGTCAGAACTACAGACTCACTCCCAATCAATGAAAAATGGGACAAAGCCAACTCGGATCATGACAAATCATGACAATGAACAAAATATTTTGTGCCATCATTAGAAAGAAGAAAATAAAGGCAGGAGACAACACTATTTGTTTTGTTTTTCTTCTTATAAATTATTTGATCTGCCCAAAACAGTGTTCATTGTCATGATTTGTCATGATCCGAGTTGGCTTTGTCCACGCGTCACCGTCTTTAAATAAATACTTTTTGAAAAGCCTATGGAGAAAATGAATGGAGAATCATTTCCTGGTGGCACACACATATTTAATTTAAAAAAGACACACTTTATTTAGTATATAGGCAGGACATATATAAAATGTGTTAAGTTTTTGTTTTTGCCTGGAAGCTAGTAGAGTAGAAAAGAACAGATAGAAATCAAAAAGGCATAAAATATATATATTTATATAAAAAAAAACCAATGTGGTTGTTTGATGTTCTACAGCAGTTTAGTTCTGGAGAAAAGACAGCTGTAAAATATTAATATTATTATTATTATTCATAGAAATGTTTACAAAGACAACAGGTTTATAAAACGTTGCATAACTTTACAGGCTTTTCGTCAATATATCAGTGTTTTAGTACTCAAGCTTTTTGTAGAGTAGAGAGACTTTTAACATTCAAGTGCAGCTTAAGGTACTTGTACTCATACTTAGTAGTACTAGTAGTACTATCGTAGTACTGGGTGGAGCTCTCTCACTCGTTATAGTAAACTCACTTACACTAAAGCCAGTTAAAGGGATATATTTCACCACAACAATTGTAGTAAATTAATGTTGATAATGGTGGATTATTCAAGCAGGTTCAAATGAACAAAGTGAAGTCCAGGCATCCCTTTGTTTCCAATATATACTGTATATAGTTTATTCAGATCAGCCGAATCATGACATATAAGGTGGGGTGCTCCCTTACAAGTGAAGCCCCGACCACGATGCACATTTCATATATATCTAATCCTTTGTCCTGTCTCAACTCCGTGCATGTGCGTGCATGTGCGTGCATGCGAATAGACTTGTACGATTGTCAGTGTGTGTGTGTCAGAGTGTGTGTGTGTGTGTGTGTTCAGATGTATGTGTGTGTGTGTGTGTTCTTAGAAATGTGTGTGTGTTCTTAGAAATGTGTGTGTGTCTCAAACCTTAACGCTAACCAGATGATGGTCGTCAGTGCAAGCCTTGTCCTGGAATCTCTCGGCTGTCTGACCTATCTGACCCCGGCCAAGACAGGATACCAGTAGACCCTCTAGTATCGGGCTTCTTATGCCATGGTCTATTTAATGTAACATGCATAATCCTTCACCTAACCAACAACTTCTACTAAATGTGAAATACATGTCATTGCATATAACATTGTGTTTGTGGATGTAAGTACAGGTATATACTATATAATAATAATAATAATAAACTTTATTTGTATAGCACCTTTCATACATAAATGTAGCGCAAAGTGCTTCACAGGGCAAAAATAGAATACAATAAAACATAAGTAGTAAAAATGATAAAACAATGGCAAAGAACAACATTGAATATAAGAACATAAAATAAATAAAAACAAATAAAAACAAATAAAAACAAATAAAAACAAATAAAATAATAATAAAAACACCACATGCAGCAAATTAAAACTCAATTAAAAGCAATGTTGTAGAAGTGGGTCTTGAGCTGAGCTTTAAAAATGTCTACAGAGGCTGCCTGACGAAGGTACAGTGGGAGTTTGTTCCATGCAGACGGCCCATAGAAGCAAAAAGCTGCTTTCCCGTATTTTTTAGTTGCCATTTTTTTTGGCAACGCGAGCAGGCCAGCAGTGGAAGACCTTAGGGGGCGGTTTGGGACATATTTAGGGAGGCAGTCATTTAGGTAGGAAGGTGCGAGGCCATTGAGAGCTTTATAGACAAGTAAAATAATTTTAAAATCAATCCTAAAAACAACCGGAAGCCAGTGCAGTGATGCCAAAACTGGAGTAATATGTTCTCTCATCTTAGTTCTAGTTAAAATTCTGGCTGCTGCATTTTGGACGAGTTGTTATCTGTCAGTTGTTTTCTTAGGCAGTCCTGAATAAAGTGCATTGCAGTAGTCCAGCCGAGAGAAAACAAAGGCGTGGATTAGCGTTTTTGCATCGTCCAAGGACAGATGGGCTCTGATTCGTGCAATATTTCTAAGGTGAAAAAAGGCAATCTTGGTAACATGATTAATGTGAGAATTAAAGTTCAATTCAGAATCAATAATAACCCCCAGGTTCTTTACTGTACTTTTACTTTCTACAGTCAGGTTACCAAGTCTGCTTATTATTGATTGTTTCTGCTCACTAGAACCGATTATGAGAACTTCTGTCTTATCCTCATTTAGCTTGAGAAAGTTCTCACTCATCCAACATTTAATGCTAGACAAACAGGTCAACAGCGGGTCTAAAGCACAGGGATCAATCGTGTCAAATGCAGCCGTTAAATCTAGAAGTAAGAGAATAGATACATGTTTCTTGTCGGCAGACATCCTAAGATCATTCATTACTTTTACAAGTGCTGTTTCTGTGCTGTGGCCTTTCCTAAAGCCAGATTGGAATTTGTTGTGCACATTATTATTCTGTAGAAACATATCCAATTGAAGAAAAATGCATTTTTCTAAAACCTTGCCCAGAAAGGGTAGATTTGAAATTGGTCGATAGTTACCCAAAACGGAGGGATCAAGATTGTGTTTCTTGAGTAGGGGCCTAACTACAGCAGTCTTCAGTGAGTCTGGGAAGACACCTGATTGTAGAGAGCTGTTTACGATTTTTTATATATCTCCAATCACACTGTCCAAGACCTCTTTGAGAAAGGTTGTGGGAATTGTATCCAATGAACAGGAGGATGATGTCATCTGTGATATGGTTTTGCGGAGTTCGTCTTCATCAATTTCGCAGAACGTTAATAGGCTCCCCCTGGGGAGATCTACCCTGGGATCATTAACTGCTGTTTGAAGGTTTGTGCTAGCAGCAGCACCATTCATAATATCAGCTCTAATGTTAAAAATGTTGTTATCAAAAAAGCATGCAAACTCATTACACTTAGCTTTAGAGGCCGGGAAAGACTGCTTGTAGGACTGGGGGGGGTTTATAAGCCGTTCAATGGTAGAGAAAAGGACTCTGGCATTTTTCTTGTTCTCATTTATAATGCCAGAGAAATATGCCTGTCTTGCTAGACGCAAGGCTTTGTTATAGGCGGCTGTTGATTTTTTAAGAATCTCTAGTTGGCTGGTGAGTTTGCTTTTTCTCCAGGCTCGCTCGGCTCTACGACACTCTTGCTTCAGTGAGCGGGTATGCTCACTTATCCAAGGTGTTATTCTGGTGTGAAGTTTTTTTTTTGTTTTAAAGGGAGCCACTATATCAAGAGCTGACTCTAGTTTAAGATTAAAAATTTGAACCATATCATTCACTGGGGGGGTATCGGGCAGGGGGGGGGGCCACATGACGAGAAAACTCGTCGGCTGCGGAAGGGCTAAAAAAACGCTTTTTTATGGTATATTCAGTGATGTTTTTCTCTAGCTCAGAGACAGTCATATTAAAACACAGCAAATAGTGGTCTGATAACTCAGGCCTTTCAGTAATCGTTTCCACAATGATGTTCAGCCCTTTAGAAATTATCAGGTCCAGAGTGTGCCCATGTTTATGAGTAGGCCCAACAACATGTTGGATAAACTCAAAGGAGTGCAATAACTCTAGGAAGCCCATAGCCACAGTATCTGTAACATCATCCAGATGAAGATTAAGATCGCCAGAGATAAGAGTTCTATCATAGTTAGTGGAGCAGATAGATAAAAGTTCTGATATTTCTGTTAGAAAAATTGCTTTACTGCATTTTGGCGGGTGATAAATGCTAATCATTGGCATCATTGACCAAGTAGTATAGTGGCCTGGTATTCAAAGGATGTATAGCTGCCAAGGGTCAGATCCTTGAATTTCAATGTGTCTGAAAAAAATATTGCCAATCCACCTCCTTTTTTAGCCTTGCGAACAGAGTGAATGAAACTGTAGTCTAATGGGCAAGCAGCTGCTAATAGTATAGCTCCGTCGGAGCCAAGCCATGTCTCTGTTAGAAAGATGATATCAAGTTTTTCTTTTATAATGATATCATTAACTGAGGAGAGCTTGTTAGATATTGATCTTATGTTAAATAGGGCAAGGTTTAGCTGGACTGGTGGTGACAGATTAACTGTGGTTGGGGCCATTGGGATGGATAGTAAATTTGAGTTTATAGCTGAACGTTTTTGTCTGGCATAGATTAAAATATGTTTGTTTTGCTGGAGAACTCTAGTTGTTATTAATACAGGCATATAACATTGTGGCCACAAGGGGGCAGGCATAGTACAGGTAACAATATGTGTATTCATGACTTGATTAAACCATAAGACATACTAAAGATATACTTAAGGCTATGTTCTCTCCTCCAAGGGGGAAGGGCGGTTGTGACCGAGGCCCAACAGGGTCTCCTTATCTGGTCTTGTGCGTATGGCGCCGAAGGGCTAGAGACAGGGCCTATCTCCTTTGAGCGCGAGCTCGAACTGGGGGTCACTGGAGGCCTTGATATGGTATCACGGTATTTATAGTTCCGGGACGTCGGGGGTGACGTCACCCCTGGCGTCATCCCTGACGTCCTGGTTGTGGTGTCAGTTCCTTCGTAACACTCCCCCTTAGTGAAGCTGTCAGCTTCACTATCCGTTTCTTCTGGTCACTGCGGCTGTAGCCGGCAGCTTCCTGGAACTCGAGCGTCATGGGCCGTGTGTAGTTGCGGCTGCATGACTGCGTCTGGGGCTTCTTCGTGACAGGTGACTGGTTTCCGAATCAGGCATGGCTCGCGGGCCTGGAGTCCAGGATGGCTCCTCTTGATCTGCGCCGAACTCGCCGCTTCCTCTGGGGCGGCTTGCGTCGCTGGTATTGCAGATTGGATGCAACTCTGCTTTGGGGCCTTGGCACTACGGCTGTAGTGCAGATGGGGAGTCCTCCCTCGAGCTCCCCCCCTCACGCCCATGGCGGCCGTCGCCGCTCCGGGCTCTGGTCTTGTGTGCGAGAAGGCTTCCATCGGACCCTGCCCTGAGGTGTGTTGAGGTGCTCTCGCGGACTCTGTCAGAGTGCCAACGGGCTTGTCGTTCGGACTGCGAGGACCGGGGGGTCGTCGGCGCCGCTGGGTGGTGGCGGCGCATCAATGCTGGAGGTGAGCTGCGCAGCGATGCTGGAGGTGAGCTGCACAGCGATGCTTGGGCCGTTGTAGCGTATTCATCGTGTCGGCGTGCGCTGTCGCTGTGGTTTGTTCCGTTATTTCAACGCAGTGGCCTTGGTGCGTCCTTTATAGGACGAGGCTGGAGTGTCGGACAGCACTAGGCTGCATGAGGCGTGACCATGTATGGAGAGGTGATGTCACGAGGCATGACCATATATAGGCTACAGTATATGGCGTGGGTGACTGACGGATGGATGGGAGATGCAGGTTTTCATAGTAAATGCGACCGGAAGGTCGCAACAACGGCTTTAGTTACTAGTTATTTTGTACATTTCTGTGTACATTTGTGTTTCGTATTACAAAACACACTAATCACTTCAATTCAATTCAATTTCAATTCAAAGGGCTTTATTGGCATGAGAAAACATACGTTTACATTGCAAAAGCAGAAAGAACAATACAACAATACAGCAATACAATCAAAACGAAAATTATGTATACATTTGAAGGTCAGAATCTTCAATAGATCAAATTCTATGTACCAAGATCACTGGATGCAGTTATAGTGCAGGAATATACACAATGATTAGTCTTTAGGGTGGTTGTGTTCCATTTGATATCCTTCTCCTATCACAGCAACTCACAAATCGTGCTGCTGTGTTTGCACATTGTTGTACTTCGCCCAGCAGATATGGGAGTTTTTTGTCATTGGTCATGTTTTCAAAATCTCTGTGTGTTGGTTGTAATCTGTGGGAAGTATAACTAATCACTTGAGCCATTATGTACAGTAGGCCACATTTCATCCATTATGTACAGTAGCCCACATTTCATCCATTATGTACAGTAGGCCACATTTCATCCATTATGTACAGTAGGCCACATTTCATCCATTATGTACAGTAGGCCACATTTCATCCATTATGTACAGTATGTATCCATTATGTACAGTAGCCCACATTTCATCCATTATGTACAGTAGCCCACATTTCATCCATTATGTACAGTAGGCCACATTTCATCCATTATGTACAGTAGGCCACATTTCATCCATTATGTACAGTAGGCCACATTTCATCCATTATGTACAGTAACCCACATTCCATCCATTATGTACAGTAGGCCACATTTCATCCATTATGTACAGTAGGCCACATTCCATCCATTATGTACAGTAGGCCACATTTCATCCATTATGTACAGTAGGCCACATTTCATCCATTATGTACAGTAGGCCACATTCCATCCATTATGTACAGTAGGCCACATTTCATCCATTATGTACAGTAGGCCACATTTCATCCATTATGTACAGTAGGCCACATTTCATCCATTATGTACAGTAGGCCACATTTCATCCATTATGTACAGTAACCCACATTCCATCCATTATGTACAGTAGGCCACATTTCATCCATTATGTACAGTAGGCCACATTTCATCCATTATGTACAGTAACCCACATTCCATCCATTATGTACAGTAACCCACATTCCATCCATTATGTACAGTAGGCCACATTTCATCCATTATGTACAGTAGCCCACATTTCATCCATTATGTACAGTAGGCCACATTCCATCCATTATGTACAGTAGGCCACATTCCATCCATTATGTACAGTATGTATCCATTGTGTACAGTAGCCCACATTTCATCCATTATGTACAGTAGGCCACATTCCATCCATTATGTACAGTAGGCCACATTCCATCCATTATGTACAGTATGTATCCATTATGTACAGTAGCCCACATTTCATCCATTATGTACAGTAGCCCACATTTCATCCATTATGTACAGTAGCCCACATTTCATCCATTATGTACAGTAGCCCACATTTCATCCATTATGTACAGTAGCCCACATTTCATCCATTATGTACAGTAGGCCACATTTCATCCATTATGTACAGTAGGCCACATTCCATCCATTATGTACAGTAGGCCACATTCCATCCATTATGTACAGTAGCCCACATTTCATCCATTATGTACAGTAGGCCACATTCATCCATTATGTACAGTAGGCCACATTTCATCCATTATGTACAGTAGCCCACATTTCATCCATTATGTACAGTAGCCCACATTTCATCCATTATGTACAGTAGCCACATTTCATCCATTATGTACAGTAGGCCACATTTCATCCATTATGTACAGTAGGCCACATTCATCCATTATGTACAGTAGGCCACATTCCATCCATTATGTACAGTAGGCCACTTTCATCCATTATGTACAGTATGTATCCATTATGTACAGTAGCCCACATTTCATCCATTATGTACAGTAGCCCACATTTCATCCATTATGTACAGTAGCCCACATTTCATCCATTATGTACAGTAGCCCACATTTCATCCATTATGTACAGTAGGCCACATTTCATCCATTATGTACAGTAGCCCACATTTCATCCATTATGTACAGTAGCCCACATTTCATCCATTATGTACAGTAGGCCACATTTCATCCATTATGTACAGTAACCCACATTCCATCAGCTGATTAAATAATGGTTGTATAATCTGAAAACGTAGTAGTTTCAGCTTTTTGTACTTTTAAGTACATTTTGATACCAATACCTTTGTACTTTTACTCACTTGTATAGGCCTAAC
>NW_027665553.1:0-21753 GCF_963924005.1 Protomyctophum bolini
GGAGGCCACTGGCTGGGGCCACCAGAGGAGTAGGAGCAGCACACAGACGCCCCCCCATAAATCTCTCTAAAGTGGCTCTTCTTCACAATAATATGGCCGCACGCCGCTCGCCGTTTGGGGAAAGACGTGAAAATATGTATAGTCTGCTTATCAGACCAGGGAAAGGGGAGGGGAGGTGGAGGGGGGGTTATAGGGAGTCGGAGATGACCTGTGTTTCAGCGGCACATTTGAGGTTTGTGTCAAGGACGGGACCCCCAAATTGTGTTTGGGCCGCATGCGGACCCCCATTTGAAATGAGTCTGAGCCAGAGACCCCCCATATTGTTTTTTTAGATTTGTCAACCTTTGTGAAGTTCTCTCAACATTGTCGCTGAACTACAACCTAAAAACAAAACCCAGTTGTGAGCTTTGTAAGCGCTCCTCCTATCCAGCAGGACAACAAACGCAACGCGAACAATGAGATGTACACAAACAATTAAACGATCTGACAGAATTACAACCCTGTTTACAAACAAAGAAAAACAACGTGTAACATACCGTGTGCGCCTTCTGCAGATTATTTTAGGAGAGCTACTGTACTTTATCTTCTCTTATATTTTAAGGACACTCTTTTTAGACGTGGGAAGAGCTCCTTGCACCACTGAAACTCAGCTTGTTCTGAGTTCAGCTCACACAGGTGCAATCAATGCTGCCTCACTCTAATCACAGGGCTCTGCTCCTGCATGCCCTTCTAGGTCATAATGAACAGCAATAAAGGACCAGGCACCACACACAGCATACACACACACACAGCATATTACAAATACAATATGTACCCCAATAAACATGCATATAATGTTCATCCTGGTCTCTAAACTGCCTCCCCCTGGCCAGCCGGGGCGCCTGATGGAGGGGAAAGGAACTGGTTGGAATAACGTGTTCCTTCCACGCGCTATATACGTCCAACCAGGGAAACTCCCCCCTGTCAGGTGTAAAGGAGCAACTTGGACACTCAGGCATGAAGGAAGCATGAGTTCAAGTCCGTTGCTCTCCCCTTGTTCCCCATATATGGGGACTAGGTTGGTGGAGGGTGTGTAGAGCCCAGGATCACATTAGATGATTGACACAGGGGTGAAAAATGGGTTACAAAATCGTGGGATAAAAAAATAATGTTCACATATTATACATTTTCAGAAAGGAATAAAGCAATAAAATAGAATATTACAAAAATACCCATTGCTGGGACATGTAGCTACAAGCTTTATAGATACCGGTAAGCTATACTTTCAAAATGTAATAAGAGAGTGCCAAGTGTTTTAACCGGTCCTGCATTCATATAGCTGCATGCAGGGGACCCCCTGCATGGAGACCCCCTCAAGGAACCCCCTGGAGACCCTCTTAAGGACCCCTGGGGGGGGTCCCCCTTTTTCAGACCCCGCCACTTTGAGAAGCAGTGGCTTATCAGGCCACTACCATCCATGGATGAGGAGGTGGTGTGGTGGGGGTCGTTAATGTGTGGGAGATAGCCTGTATTTCAACCCATAGCGGCATCTGAATAAATACACTCAACATTCAAATAGACAAATAATAAGAATTCATTTCCGAGAGGCTTTTGTCATTCAAAGGCGTCAGTGATTGTAACGGAGACGGAGTATTATACACACAGTTCACACTCCTCTGTGTGTGTGTGTGTGTGTGTGTGTGTGTGTGTGTGGGGGGGGGGGGGGGGGGGGGGGGGGAGAAAATAAATACGTCCTTGAAGATAAAGCCATGAAAGAGATGAAAGGTTTATTTAATCTATTTTCAAGGTAAAACGATCACTTCGGCGCCGCGAATTTGAGAGAGCGGGGGGGGGGGGGGGGGGGGGGGGTAAATATAACCATTACAATGCCCAAAGTCTATTAACCCATTCTGGGCGGGAACCTCCTTTTGGTGTTTTAACTATAAATCATTGTGCTATGCTTTAAAGCTATTGAAAAATAGCAGATCTACAAGCTCAAGCTTGTAGATCTGCTATTTTTGAAAAAAAATCGAAGAACGACTGACATAGAAACATAGCTTTTTCAGAAAGCTGTCAGGATGTATAGAAGACATTTTTAGAATCTGATCTCAGGTCAGAACGGAAAAATGTCAGGATGTATTAGAAGACATTTATAGAATCTGATCTCAGGTCAGAACAGAAAACTGTCAGGATGTATAGAAGACATTTTATAGAATCTGATCTCAGGTCAGAACGGGTTAAACTGAATGACAGACGCTGTTTACAAGCACAGGCTCCTCCGCGGCGGCCCCGGCGACATTATCGGTGCATACTGATGCGCGGCCGCGGCACCGCTAAGCTGCACTCTAACGGCGGGATTGGCTATCATCGCTGAGCGGCTCGCGGTACATCTTAATGCGACGTTTATTTGGCGTTTTTAAAGTGTTTGTCAGCGTCGGTTAGCGACGAGATGGAGAGTAAACTTGCATCACATTCACACCCCAGAGTTTAACCCATTCTGACCTGAGATCAGATTCATACGCGGTTTCCACTGGACACACACTGGTCTGATGAACCCATTCTGACCTGAGATCAGATTCTAAAAATGTCAGTCGTTCTTCGATTTTTCAAAAATAGCAGACCTACAAGCTCGTAGCGCGCCACTCGGTGGCGCGCTATGAGCTTGTAGATCTGCTATTTTTCAATAGCTAAAGCATAACATGATGCTAAACACCAAAATGGGTTCCCGGTCAGAATGGGTTAAAACGCATCGACGGTACAAAAGTTTGAAAAGCGCTGCATTTGCCCCACAGGCCCCACACAAAGCGTTTTGCTGCTACTTTAGCTTACTTTTTTTTAACGTAAATAGGTGACCGTGAGGTTTATTGTAATATAACACCCACATTAAAGGTATAATTATTCAGTTATTTCACTTATATATCCCTATCAAATATCACTTATTTCTTTTGTTTTGTTGTGATAATCCTCCCTATACTATAGAGTGTGCTGCTGACCATATAAGGAGTTCCTCCTCCCTGTCCCCAGTTAATCCCTGGGATAAAACTTGCTATAGGTGGCCCAGCCTTCATCCAATCAGGATAGAGACTAGGGGCCGGCCTTCCGGCCAATCATGACCGAGCGGGGGCGGGCCTTGGTGTGTGATTTACCTGTGATCCATATAGTTTACTATGAGGCACTTACACTGTGTCTCTCTCTCTCTCTCTCTCTCTCTCTCGAAGGAGAGATATATGTATGTCCTTCTGAAACGTGGGACGCTGTAGCAGCACGTCCACTCGCCCTGCAGAGGTAATGATGCTGTCCTTGCCCCCCCCCGCCCCTCTCTCTCTCTCTCTCTCTCTCTCTCTCTCTCCAATGAACACAGGGCTACACGACGCAGCGATGGAAACTTTCCTCACAACGTTAACTGTGGCGGTGGTGTGGTGACCCCCGGTGACCCCCGGGGGGGCCGCGAGGCGCGGCGCGCCCGACGGACGGACGGACGGACGGCAGCCAGGGGGGAAATGGCTTAACCCGTTCTGACCTGAGATCAGATTCTATAAATAAATGGCTGTTTGAAAAAAGCTATGTTTTTCTATGTCAGTCGTTCTCAAACACTTTCATGTCACTTTTCATGATTCTTCGAAAAATAGCAGACCTACAAGCTCGTAGCGCGCCACTCGGTGGCGCGCTACGAGCTTGTAGATCTGCTGTTTTTCAATAGCTAAAGCATAACGTGATGCTTGAAACACCAACAGGGGTTCCCGCCCAGAAGGGGTTAACTAAACTGTCAGATCCAATGAAGCCAATAAAGGAATCAGACAAATGTTTATTACAGAGCGGGAAAAGATCATTTCTGGACAGAAATTGAGGACGACCTTTACGGATAATTCCTTTGCCGCCACGGCCATCACCCCTCGCTGCGTCCCCCGTCCCCCCCTCCCCCCAAGCCTCCACGCCTACACCGTCCCCCCCCCCCACACACACACACACACACACACACACACACCTCCAACTAATCCCCCCTCCCCCTCCTTCTGCCAGATAAATCGCAGAGCCTTGTCTGGTTTCAGAACGTTTCACGGCTAATGGAACCTTGCTGACGTCCTACAGACAGACAGACAGACAGACAGACAGACAGACAGACAGGCAGACAGACAGACAGGCAGACACTCAGAGACAGACAGACAGACAGACAGACGGACGGACGGACGGACGGACGGACGGACGGACGGACGGACGGACGGACGGACGGACGGACGGACGGACGGACGGACGGACGGACGGACGGACGGACGGACGGACGGACGGACGGACGGACGGACGGACGGACAGACAGACAGACAGACAGACAGACAGACAGACAGACAGACAGACAGACAGACAGACAGACAGACAGACAGACAGACAGACAGACTCTCGAGGGGTTCCATTATGCTTATGCCATTAGGCGTACATTTCTACTTTCATAGCTTCATGCTGAGACATTTCAAACAACCACTACTGTTTACAAACAACCACTACTGTTTACAAACAACCACTACTGTTTACAAACAGCCACTACTGTTTACAAACAACCACTACTGTTTACAAACAACCACTACTGTTTACAAACAGCCACTACTGTTTACAAACAACCACTACTGTTTACAAACAGCCACTACTGTTTACAAACAACCACTACTGTTTACAAACAACCACTACTGTTTACAAACAACCACTACTGTTTACAAACAACCACTACTGTTTACAAACAACCACTACTGTTTACAAACAACCACTACTGTTTACAAACAACCACTACTGTTTACAAACAACCACTACTGTTTACAAACAACCACTACTGTTTACAAACAACCACTACTGTTTACAGACAACCACTACTGTTTACAAACAACCACTACTGTTTACAAACAACCACTACTGTTTACAAACAACCACTACTGTTTGCAAACAACCACTACTGTTTACAAACAACCACTACTGTTTACAAACAACCACTACTGTTTACAAACAACCACTACTGTTTACAGACAACCACTACTGTTTACAAACTTTACAAACAACCACTACTGTTTACAGACAACCACTTGTCATTGTGCCATTTATTTTCTAGTAAACACACACGCGCACACACACACACACACACACACACACACACACACACACACACACACACACACACACACACACACTTCACCGTGAGCACCCCGCGGTGCGCGCGGCGGTCCACTCAGGAACAGATGTGTGCTGATGAGAGCTAAGGGGTTAAAGGCAGATACCGCCACTCTGGCCCCGTCGTTCCCATAACCCGTTCTCAACGGGAACCACCATGTGGTGTTTTAAAGCATTATGTTAGGCTTTATAGCTATTGAAAAATAGCAGATCTACAAGTAGCAGAACTATACAAGCTTGTAGCGTGGCACCAAGTGCTGCGCTACAAGCTTGTAGTTCTTTGAATATATATATTCTTTCAAAGTGAATGTTTTTAACTAAAATCTTTGCTTCTTGGGGGGGGGGGGGGGGGTCCCTGGAAAAACATATTTTCAGATGCTGGGTCGGCGGCCAAATACAGATAATTCTGGTGGTCTTTGACATGAAAAAGGTTGAGCAACCACTGACATATTATAGAAACATAGGGTTTTTCAGAAAAACTGAATGTTTTACATTTGTAGAATCAAACTTAGCTCTAAATGGGTTAAAACCGGGCTGCCCCCCCCCCACCCCCCTGCCCCTCCTTGGCCTGTCCTCGCGGAGCGCTGCATGTGGCGGTATAGCTGCCTCCTGCTTCCTGTGACAAGCCAAGCTGTCGGCTGACCACTTCATTTGAGGTTGGCACCCGGACCCTGAGCCCCTTCCCTACCCCCCCCCCCTCCCACCCGGACCCTGAGCCGCGGCAGCTGCCCGCGTGGAGAGGGAGCCGCCCGCACACCCCCCCTTCCCCACCCCCACCCGGCCCCCCGCCGGCGTTGGGTTAAAAACGGCCGACGCTGTCCAAACCCCAAAGTCCTGATAGTTTTTATAGACGGTCGGCGCATATGGTCTGTCTGTCTGTCTGTCTGTCTGTCTGTCTGTCTGTCTGTCTGTCTGTCTGTCTGTCTGTCTGCCTGTCTGCCTGCCTGCCTGTCTGTCTGCCTGCCTGTCTGTCTGTCTGTCTGTCTGTCTGTCTGTCTGTCTGTCTTTCTGTCTGTCTGCCTGCCTGTCTGTCTGTCTGTCTGCCTGTCTGTCTGCCTGTCTGCCTGCCTGTCTGTCTGTGCGATTCAGTTCTGAACATCTGAGCGATAATATCGACTGAGTCAGAAATGTAATTAATCAACACGTGGTATACAGTATATAAGACAGGCTAGTATAAAAGGATAACACACAAAGATAAGTTGTTTCCGTTGTGGTCCTCCTATACAATATGTATTCAATTCATCATGTATACACAACAATACAATACATACACAAACCCTATTGTGTATACAAAGGAGAAAACGGAATAGGAAAAGGAATAAGTGTTAGCATTATGTCATGCCTTATAGCTATTGAAAAATAGCAGATCTACAAGCTCATAGCGCGCCACCGAGTGGCGCGCTACGAGCTTGTAGGTCTGCTATTTTTGAAAAATCGAAGAACGACTGACATAGAAACATGAGCTTTTTCAGAAAACTGTCATTTTCAAACAGACAATTTTAGAATCTGATCTCAGGTCGAAATGGTATAGTTAGCTACCCCGCCGCCACCACAGACAGGATGGCGTGTCCTCTCCTTCGCAGGAAGCCCTTCAGTGCTCGCTGACCCGAGGCCCGGCGTGGCGCCGTGCGGACCGCTGTGTGCTCTCTGTGAGCGCTGACCCGTGCGGACCCGTGCGGACCCGTGGCCATCTATCTGCATGTCCTGTCCTGTCCTGTCCTGTCCGGGCCCGACACCGCCGGCCCATAAACACATGACCACCGGGGCCCGTTTTAGAGCGCTCAGACTGATGTCAGACGTTAAGAGTCATTATAGCACCAGAGGCGCCGCGCGGTGCCCAACGCCGGGTCCGCGGGCCACTGGGGGACCACTAGGGCCGTCAGAACAAATGTGATGATGTCGGCACATTTGGGCAAGTGGGCATGGATATTTTAAGCCCAATGAGTGTTTCTTTTCGTCGGTCGGACCCACGGTTGTCCATAACCGCCCCAAAAGGCCTCTGGCCGGGCTCTGGACAGGACCCAGTGTCCATATATGGAGCTGGACTGTTCTGACATCATTCTGACGTCATGCAGCATAGACTCCATATGTGGGGAATGCCTGACAAAGATAAGTCCATATATGGGCATAAACGGGACACAGACATAATATCTGGTTGGAGCTCTGCATACATTTACAACGTTCCAAGTAGGCCAGTGCCCAACGGGCACTGCTGTAGAGGCCCCAACGGGCACTGCTGTAGAGGCCACAACGGGCACTGATCTAGTCATAATAATAATAATAATAATAATGTGAATTTTTATAGCGCTTTTCCAAGTGCTCAAAGCGCTTTACAACGGTTCATTCATTCATTCATTCATACATTGGGAGGTGAAGCGGCGAACAGTCGACGCCAGCGTCCTCACTTCACCACATTCCCACACCGACGGTGGCGAGCTGAGCTCAGCTCACACCGACCGACCTCATTGGAGGCAATGTGGGGTTCAGTGTCTTTGCCCATGGACACTTCCACATGTGGGATTCGAACCGCCGACCCAGGGATCACTGGACGACCTGCTCTACCTCCTGAGTCACAGCCGCCTTGTATAATTATAATAATAATAATAATAATAAAGGGACAATTGTAAAAAATGGGGGTCCGTGGCCCCAAATTTGCACATCGAACTGGAGGTCGTTGAAATTCAAAAGGTTATAAGGATCTTTGGAATGTCCACACTTTTCCTGGGTTGTGTGTGCTCCAGTTCCTGTCGATTTGATCCAATGAAAGCCAATGAAACTGGTCAGATGACCAATGATATCCAATGAAATCAACAGGAACTGGAGCACACACAGCCCAGGAAAAGTGTGGATAGAGCTGAAGAACTGTGGGGGCCGGGGTGGTGGGGGTTTAGGGGAGGGGGGGCTGGACCGAGGGGGGGGGGGGGGAGGGGGAGGAGGAGGGGCCCATTAGCTGCGTGCAGTGGCCTGTGAGATGTTGTATCACTTTAATTAGCGGGGGGGCCGTAGGGCACGATAGTGAGAGGATATAAAAGAAAAGGTTGTTCATGTTCTAAGTCGTTTCTCCGGGGCCAACGTTTTACCCCCCCCCCCTTCCGCTCCCCCCCCCCCCTTCCCTCTCCTTCCACGCTCCACCCCGAAATGTAGAGGAATTTTATAGACCAGAAAAGAGTGTGTATACAACCCGCCCATCTATGTTTTTTTTTAATATATATTTTTTTATCCCACGATTTTTGTAACCCATTTTTCACCCCCCGTGTCAATCATGTAATGTGATCCTGGGCTCTACACACCCTCCGCCAACCTGGGGAGAGCAACGGACTTGAACTCATGCTTCCTTCATGCCCGAGTGTCCAAGTTGCTCCTTTACACCTGACAGGGGGGAGTTTCCCTGGTTGGACGTCGTAGCGCGTGGAAGGAACACGTTATTCCAACCAGTTCCTTTCCCCTCCATCAGGCGCCCCGGCTGGCCAGGGGGAGGCAGCCCATCTATGTTGACGTTAATTGTATTACTGCAATCTGATAAAGCCAAAGGCTATATTTGTTAAATTGGGTGCATGCTTTTCTGAAGAAGAAAAAAAACCAAACATTCTTCCTCTGTTCCAAAAAGAATGCACGCCACGCCTTTGGCTACGTCTGTATGAATGAATAGTGTTATGTTATGTATTGCATGTGTATAATAAAAATATATTTTCTTATAAGTCTCAAGTCTAAGGAGTTATACTTCTAGTTTCTATACGGTGAGCGAGTCTTTTGCTGTCAAAGTTTCCCTTATGTTTTTGAGACCACCGCTAACGTAGTCAAGTTTGAAATAAATGACAGAGAAAGGCAGTTTTCTCAGTGCTTCAGTTTTCTGTTGTTGTTGTTTCTATGTCAGTGGTGCTCAATAACCTCATGTTTCTATGTCAGTAGTGGTGCTCAATATGAAATACCTCATGTTTCTATGTCAGTGGTGCTCAATAACCTCATGTTTCTATGTCAGTGGTGCCTCAATAACCTCATGTTTCTATGTCAGTGGTGCTCAATAACCTCATGTTTCTATGTCAGTAGTGGTGCTCAATATGAAATACCTCATGTTTCTATGTCAGTGGTGCTCAATAAATACCTCATGTTTCTATGTCAGTGGTGCTCAATAAATACCTCATGTTTCTATGTCAGTGGTGCTCAATAAATACCTCATGTTTCTATGTCAGTGGTGCTCAATGACCTCATGTTTCTATGTCAGTGGTGCTCAATAACCTCATGTTTCTATGTCAGTGGTGCTCAATAACCTCATGTTTCTATGTCAGTGGTGCTCAATAAATACCTCATGTTTCTATGTCAGTGGTGCTCAATAAATACCTCATGTTTCTATGTCAGTGGTGCTCAATAAATACCTCATGTTTCTATGTCAGTGGTGCTCAATAAATACCTCATGTGTCTATGTCAGTGGTGCTCAATAAATACCTCATGTTTCTATGTCAGTGGTGCTCAATAAATACCTCATGTTTCTATGTCAGTGGTGCTCAATAAATACCCCATGTTTCTATGTCAGTGGTGCTCAATGACCTCATGTTTCTATGTCAGTGGTGCTCAATAACCTCATGTTTCTATGTCAGTGGTGCTCAATAACCTCATGTTTCTATGTCAGTGGTGCTCAATAAATACCTCATGTTTCTATGTCAGTGGTGCTCAATAAATACCTCATGTTTCTATGTCAGTGGTGCTCAATAACCTCATGTTTCTATGTCAGTGGTGCTCAATAAATACCTCATGTTTCTATGTCAGTGGTGCTCAATAAATACCTCATGTTTCTATGTCAGTGGTGCTCAATAAATACCTCATGTTTCTATGTCAGTGGTGCTCAATAACCTCATGTTTCTATGTCAGTGGTGCTCAATAAATACCTCATGTTTCTATGTCAGTAGTGGTGCTCAATAACCTCATGTTTCTATGTCAGTGGTGCTCAATAACCTCATGTTTCTATGTCAGTAGTGGTGCTCAATAACCTCATGTTTCTATGTCAGTGGTGCTCAATAACCTCATGTTTCTATGTCAGTGGTGCTCAATATTTCATCCCAAGGACCCCAAAAATGATATGTATTATTTGGCCACTGACCCCCATCTCAAAATATGTTATTCCAGGAAGTTAACCCCTCAGAAGCAAATATTTGAGTTAAAAACGTTCACTCTGAAAGAATATAGCCTACAGTATATTCAAAGATTTGTGCCACATTTTCACGTTTAAAAATAAAAAAGCAGATCTACAAGCTCGTAGTGTGGCACTCGGTAATGCTTGAAACACAAAAAGGGGTTCCCAACTTCTCGCCTAAAATGGGTTAACGTCACAACTGCATTTACGTATTGTGAAACGGGGTTACAGTGTAAAGGGTAGGCCTACTGTAAAGGGTACTGTAAAGGTTACTGTAAAAAGGGTGCATGTCCAACATTATCATTCTGCCACAACGTCCTAATTGGAATGTGAAAAAAGCAGGGTATATATATGGTGCTGCACGCGTGCAGCAGAGTGTGAATGATCCGGGCTAAATAATGAACGTTTTAGATAACCCATTCTGACCTGAGATCAGATTCTAAAAATGTCTTCTACATCCTGACAGTTTTCCATTCTGACCTGAGATCAGATTCTAAAAATGTCTTCTACATCCTGACAGTTTTCCATTCTGACCTGAGATCAGATTCTAAAAATGTCTTCTACATCCTGACAGTTTTCCATTCTGACCTGAGATCAGATTCTAAAAATGTCTTCTACATCCTGACAGTTTTCCATTCTGACCTGAGATCAGATTCTAAAAATGTCTTCTACATCCTGACAGTTTTCCATTCTGACCTGAGATCAAATTCTAAAAATGTCTGTTTGAAAATGACAGTTTTCTGAAAAAGCTAATGTTTCTATGTCAGTCGTTCGACGAATAAAAAAAAAAAGCAGACCTACAAGCTCGTAGCGCGCCACTCGGTGGCGCGCTATGAGCTTGTGGATCTTCTATTTTTAAATAGCTCTTAAAGCATAACGTATAATGCTATAACACCAAAAGGGGGTTCCCGCCTACAATGGGATAATTACGGTCGAATCAGAACACGCTGAATGCACCTTGGCGCCGTGCCAAAGCCCCACTGTGGCTGCTAGGGATTCTGGGTAATTGGACTTATTGTCTCCATTGTATAGGAGCTAATGGAGGGATGTAATTGAGAGGACTGTTGCGGGTGTTTTTGCCTTATAGAAAGTCAAACTGTGCCAAAAGTATTACTTTCTTTGTGTGTATTCTTATACTCTTAACTGTATACACTAGGACGCAGCAATATATATATATATATATATATATATATATATTTTTTTTTATATATATATATATTTTTTTATCCCACGATTTTGTAACCCATTTTTCACCCCTGTGTCAATCATCTAATGTGATCCTGGGCTCTACACACCCTCCGCCAACCTAGTCCCCCATATACCGTATGGGGGACAAGGGGAGAGCAACGGACTTGAACTCATGCTTCCTTCATGCCTGAGTGTCCAAGTTGCTCCTTTTACACCTGACATTTTTTTAAAAACCTTTTAAAATATAGTTCAACTTTAGCCGATCCACATATAGAGACATTGTGAGCTTGTAGATCGGCTATTTGAACTATTAAAAAAAGGTTTTTAAAGGGTTTTTTTTAAATAGCAAATGGCAAATTAGTTTAGGGATAAGGCATAAGGGGCGGCGCAAGACCCAAATATCTTCACCAAAAATAGCTACAAGCTGGAGCAACGCATTGTGAACTTGTTAGATGGGTTATTTTTGCCTTAACGTTCACCTGTTATCACATAATACCCATGGACAGCGTATAAGGGGTGCGCTACAGCGGGTTCATCATTGTTAAATAGCGATATAAAACGCCAACACCACGTCCGTCACAGCACAGAGCAGGGCAGGACAGGACAATGCAGCGACTCCTGATCTCTCTGGTGTTCGTTCGGTGCTCATTTGTAGGAATAAACGCCATCATCACACAACGCTATAAATAGTGCAGATTGATGTGACAGGGAGGGGGGGCCGGGCAGCGGGTCCGTACCCAATGGCCGGTGGCGGCTCCCATCATGTTGCTAACGCGACGGAAAGGAAAGGGGGGGGGGGAGCCTGTTTTATCGCGGCCATAAAAGTTTTACGGGACCGACATCGCTTACCGTTTCCTATTGACAGGAATTGCTTTGGCCGGCTAATAATCCGCCGGGAAAGAGTGGCCATACCATCTTAACCCATTCTGGGCGGGAACCCCTTTTGGTGTTTAAAGCATTATGTTATGCTTTAGCTATTGAAAAATAGCAGATCTACAAGCTCATAGCGCGGCACCGAGTGCCGCACTACGAGCTTGTATAGGTCTGCTATTTTTTAGAGTGAAATTGTTTTACTCAAATATATAATAACAACATACTGTATTTTCAGATTGGGGTTGAAGGCCTATATATTACATATCATTGTTGGGGTCCTTGACATGAAACAGTTTGAGAACCACTGATAATGGAAACATGGGGATTTTATGAAAACTGTCACGATTTAGAAGAGATTTTAGTGGAATCGAGCTCAGGCCTAAATGGGTTAACCCATTCTGACCTGAGATCAGATTCATACGAGGTTTCCACTGGACACACACTGGTCTGATTAACCCATTCTGACCTGAGATCAGATTCTAAAAATGCCAGTCGTTCTTCGATTTTTCAAAAAATAGCAGACCTACAAGCTCATAGCGCGCCACTCGGTGGCGCGCTACGAGCTTGTAGATCTGCTATTTTTCAATAGCTAAAGCATAACATGATGCTGACACCAAAAGGGGTTCCCGTTCAGAATGGGTTAAGGGTTTACCGCCGCAGGTACAAAATACCCTTGTATAATAATAGGCCCAGGAAAATAAAGACTTATGGAAAATGAAATGAGCTATGAATAACCATAAGTGTGAAGACAATTACCCCCTTCAGGAAACGGTATATTTGTGAAGATAATTTGGTTCAGAAGGCGGAGGGGGGGGGGGGGGGGGGAGACACGGACCGCACGCTTGACCCTGCACGTCTAAACGGCGGTCTCTTCTAACGCTTGAACTCTCCTTGAACTTCAAAAGCCGTGGCAGAAAGTGTGACACGGGCTGTCGTCTCCAGTATATCTGGTTATTTTAGCTTCCAATGTTCTGTCTAATAACACAATTATTACCCTGATCTATGCAGCCCCTCTCTAATGGGGAAAGGGACAGGAGCTGATGGGGGGGATGTGAAGTGAGTCTATCTCAGTGAACTGGTGCGGCTCGGAATAGTCAGTTGATTCTTCATATCCATATGAGTGAAGCGGCCGGGGTGACATGTTTATTTTTCAAACACAGTTGTTATATGAGGGAGATCTAAAATCGCCTCAATGGAGATTTCAATGCAACTAAACAAATACATGAACCTGGGGACTGACGCCCTCTACTGAAAGTGACGTCAGACTTCGGTGCTCTATACCTGGTACTATGCCTGGTACTATGCCTGGTACTATACCTGGTACTATACCTGCCTGCGAAGGATGAGTGCCCATAAAGGACACACTCATGGACACCAGTTGGGCTCCCAGAAGCAGGCACACACTATTACCCCCAACAGAAGATGGGGGGAGGATGGCAGCCACACACACACACACACACAGACACACAGACACACACACACACACACACACACACACACACACACACACACACACACACACACACACAGAGAGAAACATGGAGGCCAACTGGAACCCAAAGAGTCATGCCATAGAGATAGAAGACCACTTTTAAGGTTCTTTACAGAAGCATTTATTTTGTTTCTTCATGTAAAGAACCCATCCTTTCCCCCCCTCTCTACAGCAAATGTATTGGTCGAAAAATAGCATGATCTAGAACTTCAGCTCACAGCCTCACAATGTGGCGCGTTATTATGGCAACGCTATATTTTCAGCGGATGTTAAAAAACACGGTCAACATTGGGGATGTTATATATTGGGTTTAAATGCTCAGATACAAGAAGAAAAGAAAAAAAGGTTCTCTAGAATGGAACCATACATGAGCAACATGGAGAACCGTTCACTAAGAGGTTCCTTTTAACCCATTCTGACCTGAGATCAGATTCTAAAAAAAATTCTTCTATACATCCCGACAGTTTTCATTCTGACCTGAGATCAGATTCTAAAAAAAATGTCTTCTACATCCCGACAGTTTTCATTCTGACCTGAGATCAGTTTCTAAAAATAGCTCTTCGATTTTTCAAAAAAATAGCAGAACTACAAGCTCGTAGCGCGCCACTCGGTGGCGCGCTATGAGCTTGTAGATCTGCTATTTTTCAATAGCTAGAGCATGACATGATGCTATAGCACCAAAAGGGGGTTCCCGTTCAGAATGGGTTAAACGACCATTTAAAGAGCCATTTAAGAAGCGCTCTTTTTCTGTGTGCAGCTAGGAGCAGGCCAGGAGCCCTGCCTGCATATCCTCCTCGGCTTTGCTTTCAGTGGGAGAGACAGACAAACAGATGGCCACCCCCAGCAAGACATTAGCAACGGAGATCTGAAAACATCTTGGAGCCCTGTGGCTGCTAGTAGAGAAGCATGGTCAGCAAGCAGGCTAATGTGACAACAGCAAACATAGCTGGGAAACGTAATAATGCATGATTCATATAGTTCATACACTATACACTGTAAATCCCTGGAACATGTGACGCGTTTAAACCTGAACACCATGTGTGTAATAATAAAATGCCAAGTGTTTATTAATATTCATACAATACAGTAGAACACGAGTTCACTCAAACACCTCACGAGAACACCTAGTGTTCAAATTCTAAACACCTATAATATGACTGACTTTGATTGTAAAAACTAAACACGTTTATGTGTTTAAAAAGTGTTACAGGCGATTAAACATGTTCTTCTGTTTATAATCTAAACACTGTGCACACGTTTAAAAAGTGTTACAAATTATGTGTTTAAAACAGTTTATAACCTAAACGCTTGGGTTTAGTGTGTACTGCACTGTCCTTTGCATCGTGTCGCGAAGCAGCCAAAGTATACACGATATATTGTGTATACACCAATCAATGGGCAACACCGGCGTGCAGACTGATAATCCAATCCACTTTATTTATATAAGCACGTTTCAAAACTCAGGGTTTACAAACCCAAGCGTTTATAGGTTATAAACTGTTTTAAACACATATTTGTAACACTTTTTTAAACGTGTGCACAGTGTTTAGATTATAAACAGAAGAACATGTTTAATCGCCTGTAACACTTTTTAAACACATAAACGTGTTTAGTTTTGACAATCAAAGTCAGTCATATATAGGTGTTTAGAATTCGAACACTAGGTGTTTGAGTGAACTTGTGTTCTACTGTATTTTATGACCATTTATAAACATTTGGCATTTTTGCGAACGCAGTGAGCACTTACTATGAGACCTAGCAGATCATGTCTGTCTGTGTGTGTGTGTGTGTGTGTGTCCCCTTTGTGCCCATATATGGAGCTGAGTGATTTGTTTGTCATTGATGCAACACACTCCATATTTGGACGTATAGCTGCTTTGGGGACTCCTTATATGGTTATGGCTGAGTCACGGTGAATTGTTATTGCAATTTACGATCTGCGTTCGCTTCCCGCGTTTGCGCGTCTTACTCGTATTATTACACACATGGTGTTTAGGTTTAAACGCGTCACATGTTCCAGGGATTTACAGTGTAGGAGAGAATGAGAGGACGAGCGTGCTGCCGTCGTGAACGTTGCACAATGATAGTCAACGGACCAGCGCGTTCATGTGTTTGGGCCCACGCTGCAATACCTTCATTCGGCCACTATGTCCATTTGGCCTCAGGGTTTCCTCTGGGTGCCGTCTCTATTCATATATACTCTAAGGGTTAAAAGCCAATGTATAAAGGTGGGTCTTAAGGCGAGATTTAAAAGTCTCGATGGAAGGGGCCAACTTGACGTGGGAGGGGAGTGCGTTCCATAATTTGGGGGCTGCAACAGAAAACATAATACACGAACGAGTAAGACGTGCGACCGCGGGAAGCGAACGCACTCAGCTCCATATATGGGCACAAAAGGGGCCAGGTCCACAACAAACAAATCACTGGCCCCTTTTGTGCCCATATATGGAGCTGAGTGGACCTGGCCCCTTTTGTGCCCATATATGGAGATGAGTGGACCTGGCCCCTTTTGTGCCCATATATGGAGATGAGTGATTGCTGATGCAACACACTCCATATTTGGATAGCGGGACAGACACACGGACAGACAGACAGACAGACACACACACAGACAGACACACAGACATGATCTGCTAGGTCTCATAGTAAGTGCTCACTGCATTCGCAATAATACAAAACATGGGATCTCCACTGGAGTCGTGACTCATCATGACTACAGGGATCGTTCATTTATATTGATAACCATCACCGTATCGATCAGGCCATGTTCTTATCGAGCATTTTATATTATTTTGTGGAAAAAGGTGGGAGACGACAATCAACTCGGAACAGTATACCAATATCTTTTATACTATATGGCCTTCAAATACAGCTAGGAGCCTACTGTACTTTTCTAACGGACATAATGCAATTGACCTTTTTTTTTTACTTCTGGAAAATAATAATCGAAGAAACTGTTAACTGGTCAGTGTGTGTGTGTACAGTACAGTCACTTTAAAAGCGTAATTTTGTTTATCAATTCACTTTTAGTTTTAAGATACAACACAGCCTACACTGTAAATCCCTGGAACATGTGACGCGTTTAAACCAAAACACCATGTGTGTAATAATAAAATGCCAAGTGTTTATTAATATTCATACAATACAGTAGAACACGAGTTCACTCAAACACCTCACGAGAACACCTAGTGTTCAAATTCTAAACACGTTGATGTGTTTAAAAAGTGTTACAGGCGATTAAACATGTTCTTCTGTTTATAATCTAAACACTGTGACACGTTTAAAATTATGTGTTTAAAACAGTTTATAACCTAAACGCTTGGGTTTAGTGTGTAATATAGTGTAGAGAAGTGTGAGATAGACATGCTGGCTTTCTCTCAGCGTCTTTTTAAAGCGAGTATATCTTATTCAACTGTGTTTGACCTTTTCAATGCAGTGTGACACATCGTTTGAAAACGTACAAGCTGTGCTTTCGTAACAAAGCGTGTAAAGCAGAAACAATGACCGTGCCCGGCTGGCACAACGACATCAGACTCTGTCACACTTTAATGCTTCCCCAATTCCTCTGATCTCCAACAAACCATTTATCCCATCTTGGTCGGGGACACCTTTTGGTGTTTTAAACATTTATGTTATACTTTAGCTATTGAAAAATAGCAGATCTACAAGCTCGTAGCGCGCCACTGAGTGGCGCGCTACGAGCTTGTAGGTCTGCTATCTTTGAAAATTCATGAACATGTAGTGCAAAGTTTTGAATATATATTATTTCAGAGCGAACGTTTTTAACTCAAATCTTTGCTTCTGGGGAGGTGGTCCCTGAAACAACATATTTTCAGATGGGGGGGTCAGCGGCCAATTTCATATATTTTTGGGGGTCCTTGACATGAAATATTGAGAACCACTGAATTAGAAACACAAGGTT
Source organism: Protomyctophum bolini (assembly GCF_963924005.1). Lineage (NCBI taxonomy): Eukaryota > Metazoa > Chordata > Actinopteri > Myctophiformes > Myctophidae > Protomyctophum > Protomyctophum bolini. The sequence goes on from NW_027665553.1 coordinate 17,734, forward strand.
TTTCAGAAGAAATAAAAACATCTTAAAAAAGACATTTCTTTAATTTCGACGTCAGGCCTAAATGGGCTATTTTGCATCGTTTTTCTCCTCTCCATTTAGATGGCCCTCTTTTTGCTCTCAAATCTGTTCGACCAAATTTGACTGCATATGATGAAGACACGAAAATAAATATCCCTCATAAAAGAAAACAAAGCCCAATAGATACAAATTGTCTGCAAGTTATCTTCAAGTCATCAAATCACTTCCGAGCTGCAGTCGGAAAGGCAGCCAGCCGACCGACATGCCCAATTCTACCCCCGCCCCTCCCACCACCCCCCCCATCCCCACCCCCCCACGTAGCGCTCCCCCGCTATAAAACACCCATAACCCATTCTGACCTGAGATCAGATTCTATAAACGTCTTCTATACATCCTGCACAGTTTTCTGAAAAAGCTATGTTTCTATATGTCAGTGGTTCTTCGATTTTTTCAAAAATAGCAGACCTACAAGCTCGTAGCGCGCCACTCGGTGGCGCGCTACGAGCTTGTAGATCTGCTATTTTTCAATAGCTGTAAAGCATAGCAAAATGCTAACACACCAAAAGGGGTTCCCGCCAACAATGGGATAAAGCAGAGTGCTCCAAGGTGACACCGCGTATCATTGTCTATACATTACAAAGTCCCGCCGTTGGGGCGGGCGGCGGGACTCGGGGAGCGATGTGTTGTCGTTCGCCAGCCAGGCGCCCACAGAGGCGTTTGTTTAACAGAGAGCTTCTTTTAACCCATTCTGACCTGAGATCAGATTCTATAACGCACAGAAGAATGGCGGTTCTTTAACGCATTCTGACCTGAGATCAGATTCTAAAGATGTCTATTAAATCCTGACAGTTAAAATAAAAAATAGCAGACCTACAAGCTCATAGCGCGCCACTCGGTGGCGCGCTATGAGCTTGTAGATCTGCTATTTTTCAATAGCTTAAAGCATAACGTAATGCTATAACACCAAAAGGGGGGGTTCCACCGCCAAAAATGGGTTAAAGCCGCCGCTAGGACAAATGCTATGCCGTATAGCGTACCGTACCGTACCGGCTGGCGTTTCCAACTTCATCACCTGTCACAGGAGGAGAGAGACACGCACACGCCTTCCTCCCCCTTGGAGAGGGGCCGCCCGTCCTCGCCCCCCCCCCCCCCCCCCCCCCCCCCCCCCCCCCCCCCCCCCCCCCCCCCCTCTCACTGTCCTCACACACCTGTCCTTGGAATTTATCTGGGGGGGGGGGGGGGGGATAATAGCTTAGTCTTTCTCAAACATGTTCATGCCAATTAAGGACCCCCAAAATAATATGTAATCGGTTGCCAACCCCCCATCTGAAAACATGTTGTTCTATGCAGGGACCCCCCCCCCCCCCCCCCAGAAGCAAAGATACGAGTTAAAAATGTTCGCTCTGAAACCCAAAATGGGTTAAAAAAGGACCCAATGTATTATTTGGCCGTGGACCCCAGTTCTATACTGCGTTACTCTATGTGTATAGCAGCCCTACTATAGTATGTATACCATTTAGTCAGTTTTACGGTTAATACCCTCCATAAAGACCTATAGAACCTCCAAAATATTGTGCCAATTAAGGGGGACCCCAAAAAATAACATTTCTCAAACATTGTGTCAATTTGTTCATCGTAACTCCTATAGAGCGTCGCAGTCCCGCCCCCTTTCAGAACAACGAACGGCCCAGGAAATGAATCCCGATGCATTTTTCCCTCATAGGCATTTCAAAACGTATGTTTTTAAAGACCTTTTTAAGCGTCGTACGAAGCCAACTCTTGTCGTGACAAATCATGACAACACACACAATATTTTTTTCGGGCCAAACAAAAAATTTGAAAGTAGAAAAAAAGAACGGCAGGTTACAAACAACTTTTTTTGTTGTTTTTCTTCTTTGTAATTCTTTGTTTGGTCCAAAATATTGTGTGTGTTGTTGTCATGATTTGTCACGACAAGAGTTGGCTTCGTACGACGCTTAAAAGGTATTTAAATAAATCATTTAAGAAATGCCTATGGGAAAAATGCATTGGGATTAATTTCCACTTGGGCCACTTGTCGTTCTGAAAGGGGGAGGGACTGCGACGCTCTATAGAGGACAATTAGGGACCTCTTTGAGGAGTACGTGCGTGTGCGTGTGAGTGTGTGTGTGTGTGTGTGTGTGCGTGTGTGTGTGTGTGTGTGTGTGTGTGTGTGTGTGTGTGTGTGTGTGCGCGCACGTGCGTGCATGTGTGTGCGTGTGTGAGCGTGCGTGTGTCATCTCCTTAAGGACAGAGTGGTCAAGGTGACGTGTCACCGTGCTCTCCGCGGGGGGAGCATCTGGGCGCTGCGGTGTGACACCATGAGGTCATCACTCTCACCCTGATGATGTCATCTCTGTCTGTCTGTGTCCTGTGTCTGTGTCTGTGTCTCTCTCTCTCTCTCTCTCTCTCTCTCAAACCAAACAAAGGCACAACGACAGACAGGTCTCCTCCAGGTCTGCTCAACAGTATAAAATGGTCAAATCTTACTTCGTCTTATACTATGTCTTCATTCGGCTGCGGTTTAGCTCAGTGTTTATAGTGACAGTTCCCTACACACTGCATGAGAACACTACAGGGTACTGTCTGGTACAGGGACGGATTAACCCAGACGAGGGCCCCCCCCCCCACCCCCCTCCCCCGGGCCGGTAAATGATTTGGGGGCCCTCATCATAGCGCGTCCGCTCGCGGAATTGTTGTGTTTTTTTATCAAATCTTTGACCTAAATTTATCTAAATCAACGGCCATGCAGTGAAGGTCCCCGGGAGCTCTTTTCATGCAGGGCCTCATCAAACCCAGTATACAGAGCGGGGTCCAATTTCCCCTGAAGGGCCCCTCATGAGCGCCAATAAGGGCCCCTGGCTGCATGCATGGGCCCCGGCCGGCTCCACTAGCATGACCAACGGCTATAATTTGGCCCTGCATGGTCGTTGGACCAAACCAAACACATGCACCCCACACACACACACACACACCGCGCACAGCACACGGTTCCACCACCGTGCACACGCGTGTACAGTTGCCATGGCCACGGCGCTACAGAGTGCTACAACACGGAGTTAACCCATTCTGACCAGGAACCCATTTCGGTGTTAGCATCATGCTATGCTTTAGCTATTGAAAAAATAGCAGATCTTACAAGCTCATAGCGCGCCACCGAGTGGCGCGCTACGAGCTTGTAGGTCTGCTATTTTTGAGAAATCGAAGAACGACTGACATTTTTTTAGAATCTGATCTCAGGTCAGAATGGGTTATAATCAGACCAGTGTGTGTCCTGCAGTGGAAACCTCGTATGAATCTGATCTCAGGTCAGAATGGGTTAACAAACTGTCTCCAACTCCGCCGGCGCCCTCATGTGAGTGTCCAGCACGCTCTGTGGCGAGAAGCATTCAAACAGAGAACCGTCTGCACGCCTGCCTGCGGGCGCGTGGGTGTGTGTGTGTGTGTGTGTGCGTGTGCGTGTACGTGTGGGTGTGTGTATGTGTGTGTGTGTGTGTGTGTGTGGAGGGGGGGAGGGTTGTGGATGAAAGTGTATGTCAGCAGTAACACAAAGGACCTTGGTTTAACCCATTTTGCGCGGGAACCCCTTTTGGTGTTTCAAGCATTCTTCTGTTATACTTTAGCTATTAAAAATAGCAGATCTACAAGCTCGTACGAGCTTGTAGGTCTGCTATTTTTCGAAAAATCGAAGGACGACTGACATAGAAAACATGGCTTTTTCAGACAGACATTTTTAGAATCTGATCTCAGGTCAGAACGGAAAACTGTCAGGATGTAGAAGACATTCCTATAGAATCTGATCTCAGGTCAGAATGGGTTAACATTTCACCATGCACCGTCTATACCCTGTGTGTCCCTGCCCAGAGCTAGCACTCACTTCCCTGGCACGCTGCAGCCTCACACAGCCTCCCACACTGACCACAGACCAGCCTCCACCACCACCACCACCACCGCCGCCTCGGGCAATGCACCGCTTGACCATCT